>NC_135336.1:39118893-39421923 GCF_023851605.1 Tamandua tetradactyla
TCCAGCAGCTTTAGCAAACTAGAACAGACACACTTTGTGGTGGAAACATTTAGGGCAAAACTGTGAGCTCAGAAAGGTGCATGGACCTTTTGGAGGGAGAAAGGTAACATTTGCTCATCCAAATGAGGAGGAGAAATTTAGGAATAGAGGAAATTTACAAACAGAAGCTATTGGGTTAAATAATTTACTAAACCAGGAATGGATGATTTCATTTGATCTCACAAAACTCTGTGAGGTTTAGACTGTGCTGTTATTGTCCTAACTACATATCTGAAAATTAAAGCACAGATGAGCAAAAGAACATGCTTAAGTACACATAACAATTAAGTGGTAGGGCCAGGAATGCAACATGAGCAATTTGACTCCCAACCACTGTGGAGAGAGAAAGGTGGATGGGGCAGAGAAAACAAGTGAGATGCATTTATTAGTATTAAATAACTTACTATGCTGAGAGATGCCTCACAGCAAACTTTATAATTTTTTTTTTGTCCTATCTCCCTATTTTAGTTTCCTTGGTTGCTAAAAAAAATACCATACAATAGCTTAGCTTAAACAATGGGATTTTATTAGCTCATGGTTTGAGGTGAGCAGTATTCCAAAATTAAGATATTAAGACAATCCTTTCTTTCCAAAACTGGTGTTCTGGGACTAGCTGCTGGTGATCCTTGGTCCTTGGCTCCTCTATCACATGGCAGTGTTCATGGTGACCTCATCTCCTCTCCCTTCTCTTTCATTTCCCTTGACTTCAGCTTCTTTCATCCTGTGGCCTTCTCTTTTCTGTTGTTTATTTAATTCCTTAGTTATAAAGGACTCCAGTAATAAGATTAAGACTCATCCCAACTGAGTTGGACCATACCTTCTTTGAAGTAGCTTCATCAGAAGGTCCTATTTATAATAGGCTTACACCCACAGGAGTGGCTTAAGTCTAAAAGCATGTTTTTTCTGGGGCACATAGCTCCAAGCTGCCATATTCCCTAACAATTTTATGCCCCATTGTTGCCAATTTGGATTCGCTGCCTGATATGGAGAAAAGCCAATCTATGACACCAGGGGATTCAAAGTGCAATTTAAGGAGAACAGGAGGCTTACAAGCCTCAGATCTGTCTCCTAATTGGAGAATTTCTGAAATTTTTATAGTTTGAACAAAGACAGGCTTAAGTAAAGTGGTTTGAGATGGCAGGGTAAGTAATAGCATTCTGGTTGAACATGTTCAGATTGATTACACACTTAGTGCTAGGATATATGGAAGAAAATGGCAGCCTTAACAGGATGATGGGCATGATTTTAGTATCATAATGAGGTATAGGTTACTATAGAATAAAGTTTTGTTCTACTGCACATGTTGCGGGACAATTCTGGTTAGCACTGGCTTTATTTTGCATGTCAGGGCAAGAATTGGGGTGGGTTGGCTCAGGTTTCTTCGTTAATAAAGATTAAGGGGGCTGTTAACTGAATCAGAAGACTATTAAATTGCAAAACAAGGTAAGTGCAGGGTCATGAGATTGTTATTAGACTACTCAGTTACAATTACAAAGTAAAACAATAGGCATCTGGGTTATAGTTCAGTGAGTTATAGCAGTTACAAGTATTTCCCTTTGACTACATTACAATATATATCAGAAGGCTAATAAGCATCTAAGTAAACTTCAGTAAATTATAATTATATTTGTTAGCTCTATCTGTACTATGAGTGGAGGAAGAATGACTATCACATTTCTTATCATTCTATGGAGAGCTAGAGCCTTTACCAGAATTCAATCCTACATTTTTTTATTGGAGAAGAGTTTGCTATACATTTGTGCCTGCCCTTCCCAGAATCCCCTTCTGTCCATGTGTCCCTGCCAGCCTGGCCACAGCTGGGTATACCAGGAATGGACACTAGACTCAGAGCCAGCCTAGCCAGCAACCTAGGAGATCAACAAAGCAAAACAAAAGTGATCTCTACTGGTTAGTATCTATTTCAGTCTATCAGACCCTTCTTATGTAGAGTCTGAAAATGATATATTCAGAGAAAGTCATCAGTCAGTAGCCTGGACAGAGTCCAAATGCCATACAGGAAGGAGCAGTAAACAGGAACTATAAAGCAGAAAAAATTAGAGTAGAGTCAGCAAGATGTGAAAGGAGAAATTGAAGCAAGGAATAGCTGAGTTACCTCACTAGAAAATACTAGGAGAGACAAAGTATGAGGACCAGCAGGGTTGGCTCTATGACATGCAAACTATAGAGTTATAAAGGGCCCTGTGCTCAGGAAGTTCCTCTACTTGCTGTCATCTTGAAATTCTTAATACTTCTTTAAGGGACCTGCATCTTCATTTTGTATTATGCTCTAAAAATTAGGATGATGGTATCGACCACAATGACAACAATGATGTCTATAAAAAAGAAAAGAAAGCAGAGTCAGGAGCTTAGGCACAAGTGAGATTGAGGAGAACTCTCTATCCACCTCCATCCTCAGTTCTCCAGACCCACCACTCATGGCCTTGCAAAATTCAGAACACTGCCTCTAGGGGAGGCATTTCAGAACACAAGCTTCTCTTCCATTTAAAACACTCCCATGGGGGAACAAATGTTAAATTTAGTTTGAAATGCTAGTAGTAAATGAAAGCGAGGGGTAAGGGGTATGGTATGTATAATCTTTTTTTCCTCTATTATCGTTTTATTTCTTTTTCTATTGTCTTTTTATTTCTTTTTCTCAATCGACACAAATGTTCTAAGAAATGATGAATATGCAACTATGTAATGATATTAAGAATTACTGATTGTATATGTAGAATGGAATGATATCTTAATGTTTTGTTTGTTAATTTTTTTTAATTTATAAAAAAGTTTAAAAACAAACAAACAAACAAACAAAAAAACACTCCCATGGCTCCCCAGTGCCCCTTAGTTAATACCTAAAACCTAGTTGACATTAATATCTAGTGTGATCATGCCTGTGACCCTCTCCAATTCACCTATCCTTGTCTCAGAGGGAGGTTAATGAGAGGCCTGGAGCAATTCCATTGGAGCACTACTCTGTAAAAGACTTCAAAATATAACTTGGATCACTGCATGAATTTGGAAAGCTTAAGAGACAGGATGAGCAGGAAATTATGACCCTTTGCAGGGGATGGGAAAGGGTCAAAATGAGACCACTAATGGGTATACTGAAGGAAGAGTAGATGATGACCATGGTGAGATCTGCAGTAGGTCAAGAGGGACAATTAGAAGCAGGTAGATCCTATTTACTGTAGAATTTTGCTGAGTTATGTATGATGTTAGGGTCAGAGTTAAATTAGCACAGTGGAAAAAATGGGCATAGCCTCCTTTTCTCAGAGCTCAGCCTCTCATTCAAACAAATATTGAATAAATATTTAAATAACAAAGTTTTAAAGAGTGCCAAATTATTGGACTGTAGAACTAGACAATATATTTCAGTCTAGACCTGCTCACCCCTCACTCTTCGTGTTGTCTCTCTCTCTCTCTCTCTTGCTCTCTCACTCTCTCTCCCCTCATAGTAGCCTTTTCTCAGTTGCCGGAAAATGTGAATCTGTCCTTGCTACCTCAGGGGCTTCTCATAGACTATTTTCTCTACCTAGAAAGTGCCTTCCTCCCTCTATGTTTGTGCTCCAATCAGCTGTGGCCAGGATGGCAGAGTCAGATGGAAAGGCACAAGGGATGGGATAAGGGCATAACTGACTTATCTCCAATTCAAAAAGGAAGACTCTAGGCTAGAAAAATTATATAAAATATGATAAAGTCTGGGTTCTTGCTATGAGGTATCTCAATGGTCTGAGAGCTTCTCAAATTATCAGGATTGTATCTCCCACAGTCTCACTGCCATGCCATCTCCTCCCTGCCCTTCCTCTAACAACAATGTCTTTTAGAAGCACAGACTGGAGACTCAGAAGCTCACGTTGGATTCCTGGCCTCAACACTTAATGTTCAACCTCACCATGCATGGTTTCTCATCTGTGAAACTGGAATAAAGTAGCAAAAGGCCAACCATATAGTTGGCAGGATTAAATAAGATAATTTATTATCTGTCACTATAATTGCTTAAAACATTTTAATTATTAACACAGTGTCGACACTTGGCATTATTTTGAACCTCTCAACCCAATAAATGCCTAATAGATTAATTGAATGCTAAATCTCAATGCTAAGCCTCTATCACAGCATCCTTACCTCTCTCTAACCTCACTCTCCCCTTAGACAAATCCTATCTGAAGTCACGATAGTCTTGAAAGGAAAAATCTAAAGTCTCCATTCTCAGACGCCATGAAATATTTTGAACTGAAAACAAAAGCAGAATGTTTTCTGATGGAATATTCTACCATGTATCTTGAAAGACTCTTTAAAATATTCATCTACCATACTTAGTAAAAAAGGTCCAGTTTGCAAAGCAAGTGAAAGATATGACGAGATTTTCTGTTGAATTGTAGAAGAGTTTGTGAGAATATATTGCGTGCAGTTCACTGGCCCCCAGAGTCTTGATGTTGGCACTTAAATGTTAGCAAGAAAAGCACTGAAAGCAAAACTGACATATGTAAGAATGGGTAGGCCCCAGTGCTGCTTTTTTTCTTCTTTCAGAAAGATCATAGCATATTCATGGGGAGCTACTCCTGATTCTTTCCCAGTGGTTGCCACATTAGTCTCAACACATCTTCCTTCAGTTCTCTGATAGTTTATAGGGCAATAATGGAATGAAATTTTTATTAATTTATAATTTTTAAAAAAATATAACAAACTCAAACATTCTTAGATGAGCATTCCATTCTGCATATGTAATCAGTAATTCACAATATCATCACATAGTTGCATATTCATCATCATGATCATTCCTTGGAACATTTGCATCTATTCAAAAAAAGAAATAAAATGAAAACAGAAAAAAAAAAATTATACATACCATACCCCTTACCCCTCCCTTTCATTGCTCACTAGCATTTCAATCTACTAAATTTATTTTAACATTTGTTCCCCCTATTATTTATTTTTATGCCATATGTTTTACTCATCTGTTGATAAGGGAGATAAAAGGAGCATCAGAGACAAGGTTTTCACATTCATACTGTCACATTGTGAAAGCTATATCGTTATACAATCATCATCAAGAAACATGGTTGCTGGAACACAGCTCTACATTTTCAGGCAGTTCCCTCCAGCCTCTCCACTACATCTTTGATAACAAGGTGATATCTACTTAATGCATAAGAATAACCTCCAGGATAACCTCTTGACTCTGTTTGGAATCTCTCAGCCATTGACACTTTATTTTATCGCATTTCGCTCTTCCCTCTTTTGTTTGAGAAGGTTTTCTCAATCCCTTGATGCTGAGTCCCAGCTCATTCTAGGATTTCTGTCCTACGTTGCCAGGAAGGTCCACACCCCTGGGAGTCGTGTCCCACATAGACAAGGGGAGGGCGGTGAGTTTGTTGTTGTGTTGGCTGGAGTGGGAGGCCACATCTGAGGAACAAAAGAGGTTCTCTTGGGGGTGACTCATAGGCTTAATTTTAAGTAGGCTTGACCTATCCCCTGTGGGGTTATGTTTCATATGAACAACCCCCAAGACTGGGGGCTCAGCCTATAGCTTTGGTTGTCCCCACTGCTTGTGAGAATATCAAGAATTCAACTTGGGGAAGTTGAATTTTCCTCCTTTTCACTATTCCCCTAAGGGGACTTTGCAAATACTTTTTTACTCACTGTTCATATCACTCTGGGATTTATTGGGGCATCACTCTGGACAAACCTACAAAATCTTATGCCCTACTCAAGATTTCATGTACTTATGGTGTTCAATTAAGCTGTCCACATAAGTTATATTAGGAACTGCACTAGTCAAAATATAAATTTTGTACCAAATACACATTTTTTGCTTTAGTCTCACACATAAGTTAAAATTTTAAAATAGTAATTACCATCTATTAATGCAATGAATTTTAGCAATAACTTTCCTTCCTTCCTTCCTCCCCCCCCCTTTTTCCTTAATAATTCACTCATGGAGATTTTAGGCCACCTACAATGGGCCAGGAAGTAAGCAATATGATATTTGCCCGTATAAATCTTATCATCTAGCAAGGATGTTAGTCATCACAAGTTGTTGTGACAATGAGAAGATAGACCCAGCTCAGTCTGAAGCATGAGGGAAGGTCTCCAAAAAGAAATAATTTTCCTCTGAGATCTGAAAGATGACCAGTACAACTAGGAGAAACTGGAGAGAAAGAGAGGAGTGTGGGATATTGCAAGCAGGAAGGTGATAGTGCTGTGAGCTGTTATTCTGCGTAAGAGGGACAGATGGTCCCCAGGTCCAATCTGAAGTTGCTCTGGTGAACTCACACAGCCCTTGGCACCTTTAGTAGATTGAGTTACATACCCTACCAAAAAGCATGTTTTTAATCTTAATTCATTCCTATGGATATAAAACATTATAACTAGGATCTCTTGGAGAAGTTATTTTTAGTTAAGACATGGCCCAACTGAATGAAGTTGAGTCTTAATCTGGATTACTGGAGTCCTTTATAAGAAGAAGGAATTGTGAAAGCCATGAGAAGGAACTAAAAACTAGAAGTCAGTGGAAGCTGGCAAAGAAAGAGGAGAACATCACCATGTGATAGGAAAGTGAAGAAACCCAAGGATTGCCAGCCATCCAGGATGCTATTGACCCCAGAAAGAAGTAAGCCTTCTAGCCTCTGAAAGTGAACCAGTAAATTCCTATAGTTAAGTCAACCCATTGTGGGGTATTTGTCATAGGAGTTGGAATCTAAGCACCTTTGGCAAATCACTTCTGTTGGGTCTAGGAATGGCTTTGCTTTTAGGTGAAATCAGCTGCCACCTCCTGTTGTGATTTGAGGGGAAGGGAACTAACATGACTGAACAGCAATCTTATGCCACACTCTGGGCTTGGAACTTTACCTTTTTTTCCCCCCACAGTAACCTGATCAGGGCTTGTTTCTGTTTGCACTCCAAGAAGCAGAGCAGCTTGTCCAGACTCAATGCTACAAAATGTAGAGCTAGAGTTAGAACACAGGATTTTCTGTCTCTAAAACTTGTTGTTTGTCCACAATATTAAGCTAACTCCTAGAAGGCCTTCTTGGGATCCTGGAAAAATAGTCTTACCTGAAGATACCATTTTCATACAGATGCCTAACGTTCCTCTACCAGAGAAAGATTAAGTACCTTAAGACATAGTTCTTCTCCCATACCCCAGTTTTAGAAACAAACACTGAGCAAGCTTTGGATTGTTGAAAATGCTCATGATGAAAAAAAGGGGACCCAAAGATTCTTGAAGTTTTCCTTACTGTTTACGTCATGAAAACTTCCCTACCTTGAATTCTTTATTAAACAAATATGTAATAATTGTTTTTGAAGCAAATACTTCTTGTGAAGGGCAACCTAATAAGTTAGTAGCACTAAATGATGTATCTTTACTGAAATATATTCTTCTTAACAAAAGATGTGAGGGCGTTACACATATTACAATGCCCATGAAAGTTTGAGATGGAAAGGCAGAGATTACAATGCTGAATATAAATGTCATATCCTTTGGAATTTCTTCTAATATCAGCTCTTCTAAATTATTATAAAATATTCTACATTCTTCCAGCCTACCTCACACTTCCACTGGGCATTTGCTACAAAGCATTCTGTGTGGGATATCTTCTCTCCCCTTGATCCAGGTTTCACCTCTTCCAAGATGGCTTTGCAGATTTTCTTAGTTGGAATTCATCTCTGCCCCCTCTCCCAGCTCTTATTGCATTAATCCTTGTCCTAAAGTTAGTTAGGCATCTATCTAGCTTCCCCTTCTAAATTGTGAATTCTCAGGAATCATAGCTTGAAGGTTTGAAGCTGTATGGACCCCAGAAAAGATCATGCTCTTTTAATACATTCCTGCAGATATAAACCTATTGTAGGTGGGATCTTTTGAATAGGTTATTTCAATTAAGATGTGACCTACCTGATTCAAGGTGGGTCTTAATCCTCTTACTGGAGTCCTTCATAAGAGGATAAAAAACAGAAAAAAAAAAAAAAAAAAGAGCTCAGAGAAGTTCAGAGAAAAGGGCACACAGAAACCAAAAGAGGGAAACACACAGACACACAGAGAGGAAGCCACTGAAGTCTGATGCTGGAAGCAGTGAAACCCAGAGAGAAGGGAGAGACCAGCAGACTTGGCATATGGCTTCCAATGTGTTAGTGGTGTCCCAAATGTCGGCAGCCTGTCTTCAGAGTCCAGGTATCCTAGTGATGCCTCGGTTTAGACATTTTCATGGCCTCAGAACTGTAAACTTGTAAGTTAATAAATCCCCACTGTAAAAGCCAACCCATTTCTAATGTTTTGTATTTTGTCAGCTTTAGCAAACTAAAACAATAGCCCGCTAATTTGTGTATCTCCACAGGGCCCAACTTAGTGCTGTGTAGATAATAGAGGCTTAATAAACATGCAAAGACTTGAAATGAAAAAATGCTCTTCCCTGGCTTGAGTAAACCTTTAGTATGAATTTGTCCATAAATAGCCAAGATGAAGAGTTTGTCAGCTTGAGCCATTTTCAGGGTGGTTTGGCCTTGATGAGTTTTCTTTGATAGAAAAGAAAATTAAATCAAATGCTCTTTCCAGTGATAAGAGTTATAATTTCAAGAGATAGAGCTGCTCACAAGCAAACATTTTAAATTCTGTACTATGTTCTGAGCCAATTAGAAGCAATTGGATTTATGAATTTTTTATTTTTCTGATTGATTTTCTATTTAGTTTCTCCTGAATAAGTACTTAAAAATCTTTCCATAACATTCACCCTTTTTGTTGATTTCTAGCCCTAGAGAACCAACATTTCAGCAAGTATACAAGTCCTTCACACTTTTTTTTTTGCATTCCACTTCTCTTAAAGTAGTTTATTGAAGTCCTCTCCAGATAAAAACTTTGAAATCATTAAACAGATCACTGTTCAGAATCACATTAATTCTTCTATCTTTCTTCTTAAAGGAGAGAACTGGCGGAGAGCTTAGAATAGGAATGAAGTACGGTATTTGTCTGTAAAACCTCTTCCATGATGAATACCTAATTTATTCAAAATCCCATTACCTGAAATATTTCAATCCTGGTAGAATGAGGTCTCTGAATTGGGTTCTGATAATTTAGAAAAGGCCTCCTTCCCTGGGGACATTTAGAGCTGCTAAGGCCAGCTGGTAAAGGTGCGTAAATTTGAAAACCGCACAGCTAGAACAGGAGCCAAAGCTTCTTCATCTCTGGTTTAAAACAGCCTGCAAGGTCTGGGACCTTGTACACTTCAGTTTTCTCCAAGGATTTCAGCACCTATCCCAAAGATCTTAGACCTTGCCACAACCCTCCTGGATGGCTTCTGTGTCTGCTGGGAATTGGAATTCATTAACGTATAGAGCTGTTTAACCATGAAGAACTGGGAATCACCTCTTTGACCACAATCTCTCCTTTTCTAGTTCCTCCCTGAGATAACTCCTGTTCTTGAACATCATCACAGCATCTAGTACTTCTGTATTCACAGAGTAAAAGAGCTGTATGATCCTACTATGAATAGGGCCTTTGAGAACATCCCATGCAGGGTTTTGAGCCTAGGAACACTTTCCTCAAGTGAAGACATACATGGAAATACCATGAGAAAGAAAAGACAAGAGCAGAGCTGCCCGGGCTGCTGTGTGGGGTAGACTCCAAGGACTAGTACTGGCAAGCCACCTATCTAGTTTATGGTCTTATTTTGTAGAACACAGAATAGAGACCCAAACACATGGGCTTTTGAATAAATTAGGTTCATAACTCTAGGCTTTTATCCCTTTTTGATAATATGGAGGTGCAAAATCTTTCCCCCTTTGCTGCTACCTTTCCCCTGATATTCTTGGGAAGCATGAGAGAGTTTCTCATATGTGACCATGAGTGAAATCCATCAGCTCTCTATATCCATTGTGCTCTCTCCATTTTGGTCCCCTCTCTCCCTGCCCTTATTTCCTTGCTGACCCCAGTCAGGGTGCTCCTAAGCCAGAAAGGCATCACTGCTGCCTCTTCTTGACAATGCTGTCATGTTCACTGGCCACCGTCTTCTGCAGGCAGTTCCCAGCTTAAGCAAGAACCTCTGCTGAGGCAATGGAAATAGGAAGAGCCTGAAATTAAAGAGCCTTCTCATTTGGGGGAGAAGATGTCTGATAGTTTGAAGCTGGGGAATGGACCTCAGAAAAGATCATATTCTTAGAGTTAATCCATTCCTGTGGGTGCAGACCTGTTGTAAGTGGGAACTTTTTGATTAGGTTATTTCAGTTGAAGTGTGTCCCCGGTGGGTCTTAGTCCTATTACTGGAGTCCTTTATAAGTGGAATAAAATTCAGACAAAAGAGGAAAGCCACAGAGGGAGCAACCAGAAGCTAAACATCAATGGTACCCAGAAGAGAAGGGGGAGACCAGAGACACTGCCATAAGCCTTTCCATGTGACAAGCTATGAACAAGGGTCACTGGTACCAGCTCCAGAACCCCACAGTCTTTGGTGAGAAGGCACCATTTGATGATGCATGATCTGGACATTTTCCCAGCATCAAAATCATGAGCTAATCAATTGCCATTGTTTAACCTGACCCATTTCATGGTGTTTGCCTGAGCAGTTCAGGAAAGTAAAATAGCTATGGATGAGGATAAAACTATGTCACAGAGTGGCCCCTCTGAGAACTATGGCTTTGTTTTTAGGTCTGGTATTTCTGCTGGATTCTGCCTTCTGAGATGAGTTCTGATCTGCAGGTCTTCAGTTCCTCACATCAAAGAGTTTTTCTGGCAGTTTACCAGATGCACTGAACCTCAATGGTGGACAAGGCTTAGGCATGAGCTGGGACAGCAATTCTAACCCTATCTTGGGATCATTCCTTACATCCTGTCCCCCTAAACACCCAGTAGAAAAACAAAATTTGTAATTAATTTAATTTACATCTGATTGATATTTTCAAAATGACAGATCAGAGTATTTTGCAAGACAAGTTTATAAAAGTGAATAGTGTATATATTGTTGTTATGCATCACTGAAAACTGCAACCTGAGCAATCAATTTAAAATTTTGATCAAGTAAACCAGGCATTGCATGATCTGATAAGAATACAAGTACATAAGTAGTCACTAGAAAATATGCGGATTATATGTGTATGCGTGCACATACACATGTGCACGTACACGACACACTTTGCTAAACCAGAGAGAAAAAGGAAGTACATTTTCCCCTTCCATTCCACCCCTCCCCCGGTTAGTTTAAAGCCTTGCTACACAAAATGTTGTCCGCACACCAATAGCAACAGCGCCACCTGGAAGCAGACTCCCAAGTCCTACCCTCACCTATGAATCAGAATCTGCATTTGAACAAGATCCTGCAGGAGAGTCATACACACAAAAAAGTTGTGAAGTGTTGATCTGGATAACATCAACCATTTATACATGTAGAAAATATGTTTCACATCCTTTCAGAGTTCAGATAGGAATGAGGTAAAGGAAGAAAGAAAGCTAGAGGAACCTGGAGAGGGATAAAGAGAAAAAGTGTTTAAGAGGATGCTGGGAACAAGCGAGAGGGAGAGAGACTGAGAAAGAGAGAGAAACTTTTCAGTTTTGCCAAAAAATTCACTCTGGGCACCAGCTTTTATAGTTGAAGCCAAGAGAAACATCATCCAACTGTATAATTTTTTAAGTAGGAACTGCAATATTTTCACCAACTCCACAGCTGGAATGAGATGGAGGAGGCTGGCCCAGCAGCCCAGGACCTGAGTTTCACCATTCCTAACAGACTACAGTCCCAGAAGCACTGGTTTAATGAATTATTAACTGTCTTGAGAAAAAGTAAGACAAACTCGCAGTTGCTTCTCCCTTAATGGAATTAGTGAATGTCTGCCTCAGGATTTACTTCCAGCCACTGACAGCAATGTTCGAGACATGTAAGTGGGGGAAGAAAATCCTGACTTAAGTAAGTAATAATGACACATTGGAGTTTCTTTCTATTTACTCCTCCTTATGCTAAAGCAGTTAGATAACTGCAGAACAGAAGAAGTAGGTAGGTACCTGACTTTGCGAAATAGTACTATTTCATTTGCAGAAGATGGATAAAGATCAGCACTGAGAACTGCTGAAAATGAGACAGATCTCTTCTCTGGGCTCTTATATTTTTGGGCAAACTGTCATGAGGGATTACTCACTGGGAAGTCATCAGATTATGGCATTGCAGGAATCAGGAGAAATCTGCACAGGCATCTCTTTGCTGCATCTTTTCTGGGTCACACTCCTGCCCAGCAATGAAATCACTCAAGGATTGATGTGCAGTTGCACATGCATCCGTGCTCACACACTGCTATGGGTAAATACCATTACCCTGTATCATTTCTTTTCTACTCAGAGAAGCTGTCTTTGTAGCCCAGGAAATCCAGGGCTTGCAACCATGGCCTGTGCCATGGATGTGGGACCTCATTTTTCCAAACAGCTATGGATGACAATACAGAATAAGAAGCGGAGTCAGAGGACGTGTGTCTCACTGTCCACTGCCAGAGCTCTGGAGACAGGCTGTTAATCACTCCAACCACATCTACCAGGGCTCTTCTCATTTGGTCATGGCTCATAGTCACAGAGGCAAAGAGAGGATCTCCTGATTAATCAAAGCCAACAGTTCTATGATAAGGATGACACAGGTGAATGGGGTACAAGAGTGTAGAGTCTTAGCCAAGTGCCCACACTATTTAAAAAGTGGGTAGAAAGTTCAGTGGTAGAATGCTCGTCTTACATGCAGGAGATCCAGGTTCAATTCCCAGACCATACACTGCCACCTGCCACCCACCACCCACCCCCCAAAAAATGGGCAGAAAGAAAGGGAAGGTAATGTCTACTGGCTGCCAACCATGTGTCAGACACTATTAATTGTAGTCACATGCTCTCTCTATTTCACACTTTCTTTCTCTATATTTCTATCTTTATCTCTACTTCTATCTCTATCTTTATAATCTCATTAAACTTCCACCATAGTATTATCTTGTTTTCAGATGAGTAGACCTAAGCTCAGAGAGGTTAAGAAATTTGTCCAAGGTCACACAGTAAATACTAAAGCCAGTATTGGAACTTGGGTCTAGAATAGCAACAAAAGGAGTGAAAATAGAGAGGAAGATAACTACTAGGGAACTGTGTCAAGGAGCACAGAAAAGATGAAAAGGGAAAGAAGGAAAGACAGGTAGGAAAGAATAGAATAAAAAGGGAAGAAGGCTGGGAACAGAATTCTAGAAACCAGCCTTCCTTACCAGAATATCCCTGTGCTGGATCCCAGCTTTGCCACTTACAAGATGGCTGACTTGGTATAAATCATACAAGCACACTTTCTTAATCTGCAAAATGAGGGTATGAATAGCCAATCAACTGCTTCACTGATTTGTTTAGACAATCAAATAAAATTCTATGTGGGAAGGTCTACACAAAATTTGAAGTGAGGAGTAATTGATAGCCATTAAAAATTATGTTTAGAGGCTGTCATGGTCAGGTTCATGTGTCAACTTGGCCAAGTGGTGGTACCTGTTTGTCTGGTTGGGAAAGTGCTGACCTGTCTGTTGCAATGAGGACACTTCATAGAATTAAATCATGATCACATCAGCTGCATCCACAGCTATTCCATTTGTAATCAGCCAAGGGGTGTGTCTTTTGCAATGAGTGATGCTTAATCTTATCAGTGGAAGCCTTTTAAGGAAGATTCAGAAGAGACAGTCTCTCTTCCTGCTTCAGCCAGTGATCCTCTCCTGTGGAGTTTGTGCAGACCCTCCATCAGAATCGTCAGCTTCACAACCTGCCCTGTGGATTTGGGGCTCTGCATTCCCATGGTTACATGAGACACTTGCATAAATTTTATATCTACAGATATTTCCTGCTGATTCTGTTTCTCTAGAGAACTTAAGCCAATACAACTTGGTACCAGGAGTGGTTCTTAAGAAACAGAATCTTAAAAATGGGTTTTTATGAATGTTTTTCTACTGTGACTAGACTCAAAGGCACTAAAGACTCTGATTCCCTTAATCAGAATGACTCTCCCAATCCATGGAGTGAGTTTGCTAAAGAGATAGTCAAAATATCACCATTCGATTCTCGTAATGCTTCGCTTATACAAAGCCAGGCTCTGAGGGATGATGTTTTTGACACCTTTACAGAGCTTTGTTGAAATAAGAGGTATAGAGATGTTGGCTGGCTGTTGTCAGATACACTGTATACATTAATAAGTGAAAGGGATGGGCTAAAGACTTCAAACAAGAAGCTTAGGTGCCCTCTGACAGATGTAGAAGTTTCTATGAGTATCATGAAGGAAAATCTTACTTCCTGTACCTGTAGACTTGAAATCTCTGAAAATCAGACTCAGAATCTTATTATTAGAGTAACAACTTTACAATGTAAACTGAAATCTCAATGTTGCATGGTGTCTGCCATTAAAGTGAGGGCATTGATTGGAAAGGAGTGGGACCCTGGAAAATGGGATGGTGACATATAAATTGATAATGATGTCAGGGGTGAGGTTGAAACCCTAGGTCATGCTGAGTTTTCTCTAAATAACCCTGTAATAGTCTGCCCTGAGGACATACCCACCCCACCTCCAGCCTTCCTTGAGGAGTTGGCCACCCAACCTCCTCCTGAAGGGGTTAGCCCTAGAATGATTAAACCTATTTCACCAGATGAAACTGCAAATGAATACCCTGAAGCAAATGGCTTGGAAGATATTTCTAATTCTTTTCATGACCCACCCCCACCACCCCTCATTTCTTCCAGACCTATAACTAAAGTCCCAACAGGCCCCTAAAGGTGAGGTACAAAGTATCACACATGAGGAGGTACATTATACTCCAAAAGAACTGTGTGAGTTTTCCAATTTATATAGACAGAAATCAGGGGAATATGTATGGCAATGGATTTTAAGGGTGTGGGATAATGGTGGGAGGAATATAAGGCTGGATCAGGCTGAATTTACTGATATGGGCCCACTAAGCAGAGATTCTGCATTCAATGTTATAGCTTGAGGGGTTAGAAAAGGTATTAACAGTTTGTTTGGATGGTTGGTTGTAACATGGATCAAAAGGTGGCCAACATCACCTGAGGTTGAAATGCCAGAACTGTCCTGGTATAATGTAGATGAGGGGATCCAGAGGCTTAGAGAGATTGGAGTGTTAGAGTGGCTTTATCATGCAAAGCCTGCTCTTACACCCCAGGAATGTCCTGAGGATGCATCTTTTACCAGAACAGTGAGAACTAAATTTGTAAGACTAGCACCATCATCCCTGAAGAGCTCTGTAGTTGCACTTCTCTGTAGGTCAGATATTACTGTAGGAACTGCTGTCACTGAGCTGGAATCCTTAAACACAATGGGGATGATGGGATCCCAGGTTGGCAGAAGCCAGGTGGCAGCACCTAATCTCCAAAGATAGGGTAGAAGTGGCTATTATAATAGACAGCAAACTCAAAGCAGGAGTCAAAATTGTATGACTTGCAGAGATTTGTGGCATTGGCTAGTAAATCATGGGGTACCTAGAAATATAATAGATGGGCAGTCTACTAAATTCTTGTTCAAGCTGAATAAACAAAAGAGTTCTAGGTCAAGTGAACAGAAGTCTAACCTGAATTACAGAAACACAGTCACAGCCCCTTAATCAATTTCCAGACTGGAGACAGTTTACAGACCCAGAGCCTCTTGAACGAAGGGGAGGCCAGGTCCCTTTGGGGGAGGACCCTGTTACACTGCCACACATTTATACTGTTAATCTTCCTCCAAGCCTTCCCCAAGGAGACTGATGGCCCTTCACCAGGGTAACTGTGCATTGGGGAAAAGGAAATGATCAGATATTTCGGGGATTATTAGAAACTGGTTCAGAAATGACATTAATCCTAGGGGATCTAAAACATCACTCTGGTCCACCAGTCAGAGTGGCAGCTTATGGAGCCCAGATGTTAAATGGAGTTCTAGCTCAGGTCTGTCTCACAATGGGTCCAGTGGCCCCCCAGACCCATTCTGTAGCTAATTCCCCAGTTCCAGAATGTATAATTGACATAGACATACTGAGCAACTGGCAGAATCCCCACCTTGACTCTCTAACTCGTGCAGTGAGGGCTATTATGGTGGGAAAGGCCAAGTAGAAGCCACTAGAACTGCCCCTCCTAGCAAAATAATAAATTGGAAGCAATGCCGGATTCCTGGGGAGATTGCAAAGATTACTGCCATTCTTAAGGACTTGAAGGATGCAGGGGTGGTGATTCTTACCACATCCCCATTCAACTCTCCCATTTGGCCTGTGCAGAAAACAGATGGGTCTTGGAGGACCACAGTGGATTATTGTAAGCTCATCCATGTGGTAACTCCAATTGCAGCTGCGGTTCCAGATGTGGTATCATTGCTTGAGCAAATCAATACATTCCCTGGTACGTGGCATGCAGCTATTGATCTGGCAAGTGCTTTTTTCCCAATAGCTTTAGTAAGGACCACCAGAAATAGTTTGCTTTCAGCTGGCAAGGTCAGCAATATACTTTCACTGTCTTATCTCAAGGGTATAACAACTCTCCATCCCTATGTCATAATCTCATCCGCAAGGACGTTGCTCATTTCTCCCTCCCACAAGACATCACACTGGTCCATTATATTGATGATATCATGTTGATTGGACCTAGTGAACAAGAAGTAGCAACTACTATAGACATACTGGTAAGGCATTTGCGTGTCAGAGGATGGGAGATAAATCCAACAAAAATACAGGGGCCTTCCACCTCAGTGAAATTTCTAGGTGTCCAGTGGTGTGGGGCATGTCGAGATATTCCTTCTAAGGTGAAAGATAAGTTGCTGCATCTGGCTCCTCCTATGACCAAAAAAGAGGCAAAATTTATAAAAGTGTCACACACAAACCATGGGAACGCAGAGTCCAAAATCTGCAGGGCAGGCTGTGAAGCCAAAAATTCCAATGGAGCGTCTGGATGAACTCCACAGGATAGGCTTGCTGGCTGAAGCAGGAAGGGAGCCAAAACTACCATTTGTGGGCTTACAGAATACCTTATCCATCATCATGGTATTCAATACAGCATTGCTTTTGATCAAGGAGCACACTTCACAGCAAATGAAGTGTGGGAATGGGCACATGCTCATGGAATTCTCTGGCCTTACCATGTTCCCCATCATCCAGAAGCAGCTGGATTGATAGAATGGTGGAATGGCCTTTTGAAAACTCAGTTACGGTGCCAACTAGGTGGCAATACCTTGAAAGGCTGGGGTAATGTTCCCCAGGAAGCTGTATATGCTCTGAATCAGTGTCCGCTGTATGGTGCTGTTTCTCCCATAGCCAGAATCCATGGGTCCAGGAAACAAGGGGTGGAAGTGGCAATGGCACCATTCACTATTACCCCTAGTGATCCGCTAGGAAAATTTTTGCTTCCTATCCCTGCAACCCTGAACTCTGCTGGTCTACAGGTTTTAGTTCCAAAAGGGGGGGGGTGCTTCCACCAGGAGAAACAACAATGATTCCATTGAACTGGAATCTAAGACTGCCACCTGGTCATTTTGGGCTACTCATGCCCCTGGATCAACAAGCCAAGAAGGGGATTGCATTATTGTCTGGGGTGATTGACCCTGACTATCAGGGGGAAATAAGACTGCAATTACACAATGGAGGTAAAGAAGAATTTTCTAGGAATATAGGAGATCCCCTAGGGCGTCTTTTAGTACTACCATGCCCTGTGATTAAAATAAATGGAAAACTGCAACAACCCAATCCAGGCAGGACTACCAATGGCTCTGAAACTTCAGGAATGAAGGTTTGGGTCACCCCACCAGGCAAAGAACCATGGCCAGCTGAAGTGCTTGCTGAAGGTAAAGGGAAAATGGAATGGGTAGTGGAAGAAGGTAGTAATAAATATGAACTATGACCATGTAATCAATTACAGAAATGGGGACTGTAATGCTGTTTTGTTCATGTTATACTATTTAAGTTGTAAGATATCAAGTTTATGAATGAATATTACCCAAGGACTTGCACCCTATTCTGAAGAGATTCAATGTGTTTCCAGTTATATGCAGGACAGTTGAGTAGTATTAGGTGAAAGGAAAAAATGTGTGTTTTATTGTTTTTATTTAGAAATTAGGCATGGTTTAAGGTGATATGTATAGCTGCCAAGTTGACAAGGGGTGGACTGTCATGGTCAGGTTCATGTGTCAACTTGGCCTAGTGGTGGTACCTGTTTGTCTGGTTGAGCAAGTGCTGGCCTGTCTGATGCGATGAGGACATTTCATAGAATTAAATCATGATCACATCAGCTGCATCTGCAACTGATTCCATTTGTAATCAGCCAAGGGGCATGTCTTCCGCAATGAGTGATGCTTAATCTGGTCACTGGAAACCTTTTAAGGAGGATTCAGAAGAGACAGTCTCTCTTCCTGCTTTGGCCAGCAAGCCTCTCCTGTGGAGTTCATCCAGACCCTCCATCGAAATTTTTGGCTTCACAGTCTGCCCTGCCGATTTTGGACTCTGCGTTCCCACAGTTATAAATTTTATATCTACAGGTATTTCCTGCTGTTTCTCTAGAGAACCTAATCTAATACAGAGGCATTCTATCTACATTGACCATGTGGACAGATCAGAATCAACAAGCCAGATCTCTAGTATGAAGTGAATGAGAACCAAGTGTTGAGTGGAGCCAGGAGGGGCTTCAAATCTGAAGCCAGAGTCCCTGTGAGAGCCCTGCAAGGCTTGTTTGTCGTCAAACTCACCCATGTAGGCATAGGTGAGCCTCCTGTTTCCAACCAGTTGCTCCAGGAGGAGAGATCAGACAGCTGAGCCTACCCAGTCATGTTTCCACTGAGATTTCACCTGGCAGAAACGCCTCCCAAATCCTGAACGCAAATCAAGAGAAAGCACTTCCTTTCTTCCTGGGCCAGGAGAATAATATCATCAAGCTGTCCAACACTTGTGTTTATGCTATTATAAATGACAGCCTGGGAAGAGTAAAATGTGAAGATTTGCACCTGCTTCCTGAGGGGGTGCAGGAGATCCGGGAGGTTGGAAACAAGGTTTGATTGTGGGGCTCCATGACGTGAAGCAATTCAGAAACTGAGGGAAGGAATAATGAAGAAGTTTTTTGTTTTGTATTTTTTTAAACTTTTTTTATTGTATAGTATAACATATTTACAAAGCAAAGAAGGAAAAAAAGCAATAGTTTTCAAAGCATTCTTCAACAAGTGGTTATGGGACAGATAATGAAGAAGTTTTTTAGCAAAATAAAGTCCAGAGAGAAATAAGTTAATTAGAGAAGCTTATCTTCTGTTTTCATCCAGGGTGGAGTGCCAGAAAGGAGAAAGGCTCATTCAGTTCATATCTTTGAAGTGAGACCAGAGTAGGAGTTTCTGACCCCTGAGGCCAGGGAGCTACTGGGAGTGTTTTCTAGCCTGACTTGAAAGTAATGTTGCCAAATTTCAGTGAACAGCAGACCGGCATTTGTAAAGACCTTGCTGTTTAGTGTGCGCCTTGAGGTTTCTGATTTAATTTCCAGTTTCCTGAAGATCCTGGGGAAGGGAGATGCTGGAAAAGAGAAGGAGAAAGGCCCAGATCCAAGAACGGGCTCCTGGGAGGAGGAAAGCAGAAACCCTCTGCACACTGCGGTAATGGAAACACGTGCCATAGACAACTCCAGAGCACGAAGACTTTCTTTTCAGGTCCACGGCTGGGTCCATTTTTTCAGAGCCAGGGAGGCAGTGAGAAACTACCAGCACCCACTCTGCGCAGAGGACAGGAGTTTCTCAGAGGGAGGGAGACTTCACAGTGTATTGCTATCGACAGAGGTGCTGGCTGAATACAGGAGCTGGAAAGAGGCCAGTGAAACACCCTGAGGATAAAGACATTAAAACGTAAAGCCTTTGGTTTATACACAGGATCTCCTCGAACCCGAGTGACCATGTGAGTTGGAGATTAAAGCTCAGACAGTGAACTACAAAAGGAGTCGGTCAAGACTTGGGGCGAATTCCCGCTTCACCACTGAGTTCCTGCCCCACCGGTCATCCCTAACTACAGTTTCCTCATCTGTAACATGGGATTTATTCAACCTATCTTGAGCCTTTGTTGATGCAAAGCTTAAAACAGTTGGCTCATAGAGCCCTTGGCTTCTAGAAGGGACCGGGTAAACGGCTACTGTTATTATTGCCCAAGATCGTAGACTTGGTAAGACAGGCCTGAAAGCCTTTGGAAGCTGGATCCTTCCAGAGCCGGAGGCTGTCTTGTTGTGCAGGGATCAGACTGTGTGGGAAGGTTTTCATGTCAAATCCCACACAACTCTAGGATTTGTGGAATGCTGCCTGTGAAACTCAACACTTATCCTGCTATGCTCTCTCCTGAATCACAAGGGCTGGAAACCTGTAAACTCCATGTCTCAGACACCCCTGCCCACAGGGTTCCAGCTTAGATTCTGCCTGGAGAAGACATTCAGGAGTGGAGGGAAGGGGGGTGATCCTTTTTCTGGCCCCTGCCTGGGAGGCAGCAGTCTAATGCCAAGTCTTGTGGCGGCAGCTATGGCAGCCGTGGGACCCTCTAGGGCAGCAGCTTCCTCTAAGGATCCTGAGGCAGCTGAGGAGGCACAGGGGTGCAGACTCCCGTGGGTTCAGAGGCAAGGGGTTCCGATAGGGCCGGAGGGGCTGACTGCAATGCTTCATCTCTGGGTCTCACCACATCCCCTTTTTTTCCTCCCTTCCTTCCAACTTCACTTCCTAAATGTGGAAACTTCACACTGTATATTAAAACCTTCTTGGCTTGAAACACCTAGAGGGACCTCTGTTTTCCCAACTGAATCCATAGCCAGTATATCAGTCCTCTGCAGAGGCAGGTGCCTAGAGAAAGAGATTTTAGGGGTCCCCAGAGGGCCATCTATATCAGAAAACAGTCTTATATTTTCAAATAAATTTGAGCTTAAAATGAAAATGCAAGAAGGAAAGCTATCATATTGAATCAAATACCTATAGGATGGCATTGATTGTATCAAATCCTGTCCTTAGAGAGAGTTTTGTAAATGGAGAAGAGGGAAAAGAGCGCAAAAAGCACTGGGCCAGTGAGAAGAAACTGGGATGAGACAGGCAAAGACAGAGAATCCCTCAGAGTGAGGAAAAAGTATCGGTGGGGAAAATTATGGTTTTGCCCAGGCAAAGCTGACTATAAACTTGACTTTTTACAAGAATTAAAAGGATAATCAAGAGGCTTTATGTTAAGTCTCTAGGAAGAAAAATAATGTGACCCTCCAAAGGGCTTTAGTAAGCATAAAAACTTTTTGGAAAGAAAGTGTGATATCAAAGTTTATTGCAGATAAATGCAGAATGGGAATTCTCTGTGTAGTCAAATAAAATCATCAGAAAGCAGATTCCCATATAAATTCAAACAAGTTGTGAAATAAGATGCATAAAAAGTACATCAAATGCTATTGCAGGATGGCTAAAACCCCATAAAAGTAAAAGATCTTTTGGAATTCAAATTGTGATTTATATGTGTCTTGGTTTCAGATGATGGGAAGCTGCATTTTAGGTTCACAGGATCGGGAGGAACGACAAGTGGGATGGGGAGAGTGAATTAGTGAAGAGAGTAAGAAGAACTGCTTACTAGCTGCCCTCTTTTGTATCACATTTCATGCTCACACAAGTGAGGCTTGGGACTGTGCAGGAGAGAGGGCTCGCTGGGGTAAGTGAGGAGGAGGCTCGCCTGTTCATGCTTTCCAAGGGCATTTGTCTGAAATGGTTGAGTGGAAAGGACTCTGTTTTCAAACCTAGACACAAAAGAGACCTTATTTGCTTTCATTATTTCCTTTCCTTTCCCTACTCATATTTTGCTCTAAAGTGTGTGCAAATTATTCAAGCAGCTGGGACCTGATTTACCACCATTCTCAGTAGCTTTTATAAAACTTGGTGCCATTCTTAAAAGAATAGCAATCAAGTTAATTAATCACTAAATTAATTAGGATATATATTACATCAAATATCTATCTCAATGTTTTTGGCAAAAAAAAAAAACAGTAATGCTCACAGAGAGGATGACACATAGCAGAGGCTCAATGTGGATGAATGAACAGGTGGATGAATGAACACTTAAAAATTGTAGCTGTCATTATTTCTTCCTTGAACTATTACAGCTGCTTTCCAATTCCAGTTGCTCTGCCTGCATTCCATCTAGTCACTCATATACTTGGGAGTCACCTTTAACTCCTCCTTGCTCATCCTCTTTTACCAATCAATCTTCAAGGGCAGTTGTATCACTCTCCAATTAAATCTAAACCATTTCTCTTTTGCTCTATGCTCCCTGTCTCAGCTTAGTTTAGGCCTCGATCAACTACCTCCTGAATTATTTTAATAGCTTCCTAACTTTTCCAACAATTCCTCTACACTTTAAAACAGTGGCTAAAATTCCAACACATTGGTTTTCCTTTCCAAATCAAATGACATCAGGAATACCACTTTTAGAAATGTGTGTAAAAGAGACGATGGCATAAATAAATGAAGATTATGTGTACAATGATGTTCATTGCATCAAAATTTGTGATGCCAAAAGTTGGAAACCAATCAAATATCTATACAGGAACAATCAAATAAATTGCTTATCTGTAAAAGTAAATAGTACATAGCTATTATAAAAAATTAGGTATAACTGCATGAACTGACATGGCAAGATATCTGTGACATAGTGTTATATTTAAAAGAAAAATTGCAGACAGGCACACAGACCCACAGCACGTCTGACTGCTGTCCTTTAAAAGGCCTACTTACAAAGTTGGCACTAGGCTGGCATCTGGGAACTTGGATTTCAAGAAGATTCCACCATTCCCTGATAAGAGTCACTCACTGTGACCAAACTCTCTGTGCAGACCATATGAATGGTGCCCAATGCCTGCTTTCCATCTCAGCATCTGGAATTTTGGTACATGTCAGGCAGAGGATGCCTACGTGACCAGCCCCAGTAGAAACCCTGGGTATTGAGTTTCTAATGACCATCTCTGGCAGACAACATTTCACATGTGTTGTCACAGCTTATTGATGGGGGGATTAAATGCATCCTGTGTGACCCCAGTAGGACTGAAACTTTGGAAGCTTGCATCTGTTTTCCTTTGGACTCTGCCCCATTTATCTCTTAATTTTCCTAATTGTTCTCAATATCCTTTCACTATAATAAATCTGAGCCCTGAATACAACTGTATGCTGAGTCACATAAGTCCTCCTAGCAAATCATTGAACCTGGGCGTGGTCTTGGGGGCCCAGACACATGAAAACATAGCTGTATTTACATGCGCATAGAGAAAAGTTTAGAAACGTTGAGAGTTTTTACTTCTCAGTAGTGGTGGTCTGAAATTGTCAGAGGAGGGCATTTTACTATATTATGATTTTAAAGCTGTAGGATTGTGATCAATTTTTAATGTTGTGCATCTTCAGTGATTTATCGCTTTTTGATATAATGATTTTTTACATCTATATCCCCCATCACACATTGGTGTGTCCCTCAAGGGAGAGGGTTTTGTCTCACTTATTGGAATATCTCCAGTGACCCTCATTGGGTCTGGCACTTGGCAGCTGACAGAAATGTTGATGCAAATTGAATTTGGAAGAATATTAGGTAGCTGGAAATAGAGATGATTTGGAAATAACCTGAAAAATTATATTTACACATAAGATTTCCTTTCCTTTCAAGTGTCAGATTTTTTATACCTTTGATTTCCCAGCTTACTTCAAATCCTCCCACATGTCACCCCATTTGTAAAAAAAATAGGAAAAAGGTAAATATAAGGAACAAAAGAAAAGAGGTGACTGAGAGTTGAGGATAGAAAAATACCTACAAGTTAACTTTCCTCTTTCTTCAGCTCAGCCAAAGGCAAGCAGCTGGGCCTTTCATTTGACAAAGTTTGTCGTATAAAGGCCAGTATGTCTTCTTTCTTTAGCAGCATGACTGCTAATATCCAAATGCATGCGGTAGGTAGGACATGAAACAAATGTGGAAACCTTTTAAATTTTCTTCCTTTTGAATGTACACTTTTATAAGACTGATTAAATATATAACTGTAGGGTACCAGTATGTGAAGAGAAGCTAAGTCAAGTATTTGTTTATTCATCACCTCAAGCTATACTATTATAAAACTGTTGGCTTTTTACATCAGCTGGTACATAAATGTCAAACCATTACAGATTCAAATTCTGGTACCAAACTCTGAAGGTTTGTCAGAGCATAGATTTTGAGGAGATGTAAGTAATTAAAAAGACATATACAGGAATACTCAACTGAGTAACAGGTGGGTTGAGTCTAAAACACATTGAATTTGAAACTTTTTTTAACTTGAAGCCTATATTCCAAGCTGGCACTGATCCAGCATTTCTTCAATCTCTTCTTGCTTAATCATAGGAAAACTATGTATTATATAGACAGACACAAATTGAGATGGCACAGAAATGTATACTTCACATGTCTATTTGAAATTTTTATCTCCATGTTGCAGCCAATCTGAAATATCCCCACTTGAAGATGAGTACATTTAAACAGTCAAGCTGGACCTATCCAGGTTCCGAGGATAATTTAGAGGTATTCAAAGCCATAATTTAAAAACCATTAAATTCCTCTCTGACTACCGCTATGGGCTTCCAGCCATATCCTTGAATTGGTTTTTATGCTGGTGAAAGATCAGAACCTGTTTTGCATGCTGAAAGTGCTATTAGAAGGTGAATCTATCTACTCTGGTTACAGAAAGTCAGAGTTCACTTGACATTTTCATTACTAATAACCATTTTTCAAAGTAAATTTATACTTCATTTGGTTCTCAGAGGTCCTAAATGGTTGTCAGAATTTGCCCAGGGTTCATCTGGCTATTATTCCCTTGAGCTATTCTTGTTAATGAGTGGATAGATTTCTTCCGTGTGCCATAATATCTAAACCACATATGGCCAAATACAAAGTACATCTGGGGTGTGTGTGTGTGTGTGTAATTGTATCATGTCTCAATGGACAGGTACCTTCTCATAAAAACAAAAAAAGGAAATCTGTGCATGCAAATTTTGATCAATTTACTCCTGTATTTTACTCATAGATTTAACTGGATGATGAGAAACAAAGTATGAAGACAAATATCTGAATTTAGAATTCAGTTCAATGCAGTCATTTGAGTAAAACCCAATAGATAGTGGGTCATGTATGTACTTGAGGGACGAATGTTCCAGACAGAGAAAATATCAAGAGCAAAGGCCCTGAGGCTAGAGTGGAATGAACCAAGGGAGAGTAGTAGGAGAGAAATTGAGAGGCTTGCAGGACTTTGTAGCCATAGCAAAGACTTTGGCATGAGGTGGAAGGTCATTAGAGGGAGGGTTTTAGCAGAGGCGTTTCATAATCAATTTGCTGTGTCAGTTAGACCACAGAACAGCAAAAGTGCAAAAAGGAGATATGAAGAGCTATTAAAAGAGCTGATGGATAAGGGAGGGGGTAATGGAAATGTTGTGAAAGCACTTAATTCTGGATGTGTTTTGAATGCAGAACCCTAGAATTTGCTAACTGATGGGGTATGGGGTAGAAGAGAAGGTGAGAAGTTAAGAGCAACACTAAGGTTTCGGTTATAAGCAACTGGAAGAGTGAAGCTGGCATTACTTAGTCATCTTCATCTAATTTCTTCTTTCTATAAACTTTTCAGCCACTGATTTTCACGGAGTTATAAGATACAGCCTCAGTGAATCAAAGGCCATTGTCCCTCAGCCACAGGGCATTGCAAAACTGTGTCTGGGATTGGCTCTAATGCACATCCAAATCCCACTCAATCTGATCCAGGTACACTTGGACACTAGAGTCACAGAGGAAGGAGAACGGGGACTGCAGCCCATTTATTTGCATCCCCCAGAAAAGAACTTTCCCTGTGGGAAAAGAGAGTCATCAGACCAAGGACAGTCAGTCTTTAGCAATAAAAAGGGAGGAAACTTTCAAAATCAGTACCTGCAGTGTTTGACCTCTAGGTTAATTCCAGCCCAGATTCCCCATTCACTTCTGTCTGGGTCCAGGCAGAGAAAAGAATGTAAAAACACCAGAAAGAGCAGTTTCACTAATCTTCATAGCGCTCCTGAACTGAGCGTTACTACCCAGTTGGGCCCCACCTATTATCCTGTGCCCACTCCTCCCCATCACCCCACAGGGGTTGCTGTTACACACTGAGATGCACAGGACTCAAGAAGAAGAAAAACCAGTTCGACAGCATTCTGTCATGAGTCCAGGACACCCTGGCAACCCCCGCATGGTGGAATCACGCCTGGGACAGAGCGCCCATATGCAAGGTGGGAACTGCCAATGGAACACAGACTGTAGATGTCTTCGATTAGGTGGTGGACCTCTTAGGCAGGAAAGGGACTACCTGCCCTACTAAGTGAAAGACAAACTCTGCAAACTCACCAGGAATGAAGCAGGAGCAAAGGAATTCAGGCAAAGGCTTTATTTCATGGAGAAACAGATCCACCCAGGCAGTGTTTCAAGTGAGAAAGAAACAGCCACCCCAAGGTGGCAGGGGATAGGGTTTTTTATGGTTTGGGATTAGGAAATTTGGTGCAAGGATTAGGCAGGTTCTTATTGGCTAGTTTTCAGAACCAGGGCTAAATTAGGAGTTGGCAGCTTTCCATTGGTAAAATTTAAAATTTAAACCTTTCCTTAATTATGCAGGGTTGTAATGTTGGATGGTGGATTTGAGTATGGAGAGTTTACTGCAAGTATGCATCTGCCAGAGGGTAGAGGTTGAGTAATGGGAGGTTGTCCTAAAACGGCAACTGCTGGAGGGTGAAGCAGATGCAGGCTGTTGTGGATTGGGGTGGGAGAGGCTTTCTGAAATTTTTGCCAAGTGTTGGTCACGTCATAGGGGAAAAGTCCTGTCCTCATCATGGGGAAGGGGTCCCGTCCTCCAGGCCTAACACTAAGGTTGCCTTAGAGCCCACGAATTCCACTTGGACCTTGGAAGAGGACTGGCGGCCAGCCTCAGCAGGAAAGGACCCCAAAGTGGCCATTTTAGGGGCTTAATTTTGGGACGAAAGGAATATTGGAGATCTGTAACCGAGAAATCAGGATCTAAGGGATGATTTAATTACCGAACCATTATATAGATATTCCCTTTTGCTTTCTGGTATATTGGAGTAGAGAGTTGAATACTTGAAATCCCTAAACTATAATTTAGACTGCCCTGATATCTGAAATGATTGTAAAAGTCCTTATCTTGTGCCTTTGTGACTGTAAGAGCTGCTACTTCCTCTATCGGGTCATTTTCTTATAGGGCAAAGGCCCTAATGCTAATCAAGAATTTGAAATCAGCCCTTAAACTAATTTCAGTTCCTTACATTTGTAAATCATATTGGCTAGACTTTGCTATTGAGAGATAACTTGTCTTCCTTCTTAAGACTTTAGTATTGAAATGATAATGATAACACGGTCTCCTTCTCTACTTAGAGCTTGCCGTTTGAAATTGTAATGACCTCCTCTCCCCTTGCTAAAATCCATAAAAACCTTGAACTCCCTAGGATTTTGGGCCGCTAGACCATCTGTTGTCCTACTATGCACCCAGGAATCAACTCTTTCTCTCTTTGAAACCCCAATGAATCAGGAATTGGTTTTTGAGCGTATTGGGCAAAAGAATCCACTACCTTTGTCGGGTAACAGATCTATACCAAAAGGGTGGGAGTTTTCCAAAGATTCAAAAACTGAGCTGGCAGTGTATTTATCTCCTTCTTTTTTTAAAAAAATGTACTACAATTTAAGTGGGGATTAAGTTGCAAAGACACAGCAGCTACAAGTCAGGGTGAAAGGAAGAGGAGAAAGCAGGCTCAGGGCTCACTTAATCTCTGCTCTGGTCCTAGCTGCCAGGGGACACTAAACCCTCAGGGTTCACACCCTTGGTATAATATATGCCCTGAAACTTAGTAGGCAGGGTCCCTGCCCCACCCCCCTCACCTCCAGAGTTCCTCCACATGCCTTCAGGGTCCTAAAATATCTTTATGGCATAGAGGGATCTTTCTTCCACAAATTGGCAAGTATGGGGGCCGTGGGGGCAGTAAAACTGTGACCAGAACTCATCCACATGGAAGTGTGACTAAGGAATGGCTCCCTGCTGGGAGATTGGGGGAGGTGTGATGGTCAGAAGCATGGAAATTGGATTCAGCCAGTTTAAATGCCAACTCCTCTTCCTAGCTTCTAAACCTCAATTATTAGGCAAATTATTCAACGCAGAGCAGTGAATCGCAACCTTGACCGTGCATCAAGCTCACCTGGGAAAATTTTTTAAATTCCGCTACCTAGGGCTCATCCTAGACCAACCAATCAGAATCTGTGGGGACCGGACCAGTAATCAGTCTGTTTTTAAATCCATCCAGGTGATTCCAATGCACAGTCTCTGTTGAGAACAATTAGTTTTCAGGCTGCAGCCCAAGATAACTAAAATAATCTTGAGGGCCTGGGAATTAGCATTTTTAAAACCTCCTCAGGTGAGTGTGAAGTGCAGTTACAGCTGACAAGCAAAGACTCTCAGTAATGAGACGTTCATACCTAGCTCATTAGGTGGTTGCCAGGATTAAATGAGATAAAACAGGTAATGCCTGAAGCACAGTGCTTGGTCCACAATAAATACTTAATAAATGATGCTATTATTACTATTATTTAAATTATCATTATTGTTGCTGTAATGTTAGCTACCACTGTAAGAATAAAATTAGGTTTAGCTTTCACAGAAGATGGCACAGGGTGAGAGAAATGGAACTCACTAAACAAAGGACTGCAAAATGGCTCAGACTGCTGTTACAGGCAGGAGATGGCCTCTGGTGCAAACCTAGAATTGGTGCCAAATCCTTACATAGGTGAAAACAAATTTAAATAAGTAACAGCCAGGGTCACTGAAATAGAAAGCATAATGAAAAGCGGGAACCTTCAACAAGAAATTTGAATTAGTTAGAATATCCTGATAGGCTGTAACCTTGGAGTATCCAATCAGTGGAGAAACAGGGGAGGGACCTGTGTGCCAGGCTTAGGGTATAAAACCTGTGGCATTCTATTGCTTGGTGCGCCAACCACCACATTTTGGTTTAGTGCCCATTCTTGCAAGATCATGAATTAATTATTTCCTTTTCCACAATTGGGCGAATGTTTATTCTCTTTCAGGTATGGCTTTCTTTCTAACATACAGGGGATAAAGGATGGAAAGAGGGAGATAAATACATTCTTGTGGTCAAGTTGAACCTACCATAGCTGGACCATAAATACATAGAGGCATTCTGCAGTGGCCAAATCTAAACCTACCGCCTTTACATATGGTCCTGGAGGGAGACCAGACCCCTGACGTAAACATCTTCTCCTCTAAAAGTGACCCCTGCTCTTTGACCATGTTACCAGACAAAAGCTGTGGATTTTTTTGCCCAACACACTCAATAATCAATTCCTGAGACACCAGGGTTTCAGAGAGAAAGAGTTTATTGTTAGGCACATAGTAGACGAGCAGATGGCCTTGCAACCCTAAATCTGTCTCTCCAAGTGTAGGGGGTTCTAGATTTTTAAGGAGTTTAGTAAGGGGAGATGAAGTCATTTTGAACAGCAAGTTCAGGGCAGAAAAGAGACAGTGTTATCATTATCATTTCAATAGGAGAGCATAAACTGAAAGGAGGGGAGGCAGGGCTATCACTTCAATACTAAAGGTGTAAACCAAAAGGAAGGAAAACAAGTTATGTTTCAATAGCAGAGTCTATCTGATATGATTTACAAATGTCCGGAGCTGAAGCTAGTTAATGGTTGACTTCAAATTCTTCATTTACATTAGGGCCTTTTCTCTACAAGAAAATGACCAGTTAGAGGAAGTAACAGCTCTTACAGTCATAAAGGCCCAAGATAAAGGCTTTTACAATCATTTCGGATATCAGGGCAGATGAATTATAGTTTAGGGTTTTCAGGCATTCCCCTCTGTCTACTCCAATATCCCAAAAAAGCAAAAAGGAATATGATTCAGTAATCAAAATCATCCCTTAAATCCTAATGCTTTGGTTACAGCCACACCCCACACACCACATCCTGCTATACTCCATGATGAGGTTCAGGAAGTACAAGTCAGGGAAGGGGATGAGCTGTCTGGGAAAGAGAAGTTTGGAAAAAGATGGTCAAACCTACTTCCTGAGTTTTCCAGGGCTGCCATGACAAAGCACACAGACTAGTTGCCTTTAGCAACAGGAATTTTTTGTTTCACAGTTCTGAAGACTAGAGGAAGTCCAAAACCAAGGTGTCAGCCAGGCCATGCTTTCTCTGGGCTTGCCAGCAATCCATCACTCAAATCTCTGCTGACTCCCCCATCTGCCTCCTACTGACTGTGTCCAGATTTCTTTTGCATCTCAGGACTCCAGTCATACTGGATTAAAACCCACTCTGATTCAGTATGGCCTCATCTTAACCAATCATATCTTCAAAGATCCTATTTACAAATGAATTCACATCTACAGTATCCCGGGTTAAGACTTGAACCCTGAATCTATAGCACAAACTATATATTATTTGACTTCATAAGTAGCCTCCCCATTCTCTGCTGGGTATACTGCAGTAGAATTGAATTAGAAGACACAGTGCATGTGTACAAGGCCCATCCACAGGCTGCACTTCATACTTGAAAGTGACTCCTGAATGGGATTTACAAAAGGACAAGAGAACAGAAGTTACCTGGAAGATACAAGATGGACACAGGCCTCCTTCCTCCACCAGTGACAGGCAGATTAAGTGGCAGCTCTGGATTTCACCTTCCCGTCCCTTCTTGTCAGCATGTCTGTTGTCTCCTTGTGTGCTGGTTTGGAAGGATGTATGTCCCCTGGAAAAGCCATGTTTTAATCTAAATCCCATTTCATAAGGCAGAATAATCTCTATTCCATACTGTATTCTTGGAACTGTAATCAGATCATCTCCCCTGGAGATGTGATTTAATCAAGAGTGGTTGTTAAACTGGATTAGGTGAGAACATGTCTCCACCCATTTGGGTGGGTCTTGATAGGTTTCTGGAGTCCTTTAAAAGAGGGAAACATTTTGGAGAATGAAAGAGATTTCTGAGAGAGCAGAATGACATAGCCATGAGAAGCAGAGTCCACCAGCCAGCAATCTTCGCAGATGAAGAAGAAAATGCCTCCCGGGGAGCTTCATGAAACAGGAAGCCAGGTGTAGAAGCTAGCAGATGATGCCATGTTTGCCATGTGCCCTTCCAGATGAGAGAGGAACCCTGACTGTGTTCACCATGTGCCCTTCCACTTGAGAAAGAAATCCTGAACTTCATCGGCCTTCTTGAGCCAAGGTATATTTTCCTGGATGCCTTAGATTGGACATTTCTATTGACTTGTTTTAACTGGGACATTTTCTTGACCTTAGAACTGTAAACTAGCAACTCATTAAATTCCTCTTTTTAAAAGCCATTCCATATCTGGTATATTGCATTCCAGCAGCAAGCAAACTAGAACACCTTGAAATACAATAGAGCTACCACCTTCTGATTATTGTTTGCTTGGACAACATACATAACCACTCTGAACCTCAGGCACCACATTCTCAAATTAGGCCAATAATACCTTACTCTGAAGTCTGCTTGTGAGAAAAAAATGAAGGAGGCATGTCATGCAGCATCTGGTAGAACCTCCAAAAGCACTAGCCTTCTGGGATTGGACATTTTTCAATGGACCAGCTTTTTGTATCAATGCCTGAAGCCACATTTATGGACCAACAAAGGGGGCCATTCTTAAGTAGAGTAAATTCTTAAGGAAAGAACTGATTTGTCCTGCTTTGTCTGGTGGCCTCATGTAAAGAAAGCCTTTCTATGGCGAAGTCACCTTCTTGGCCTCAAGGCCTTAGTTCTTTAAGCATGAGGGCTCAAATTGAAGCTATCTGAAAGGCCCTCGCATCCCATCAAATCCTGCCCTGCAAGCATGGGGGGGGTCTCCTTTAATGACTGCTCAGTAGGCGATTGCTAGGAATTAATTCAGTGGAGAAGATAATCAATAGATAGGCCACTGAGAGTGGTCCATTAAGGCAGAACTGCTCTTCTTTTCAGGTGTGATAAATCGTGCATTTAAAGTATTCAATACTATAATAGAGGTTGTAATTAAGTGAGGCAACTTGGCATCTTAATAACTGCATGCTTGAAAAGATTTAAACTTCAGACTGAGATGCAGAGAAACATTCATAATCCCTCGAATGGGTTTTCTTTCTATAAAGAGAAAATAATGTTTGCTCTTCTCCTGAGAAGTTGACAGGGCAGATCTGTCCCCAGATCTTTACAGAGTTAAAAGTAAACGGTGACTTTGAGTTCCTGCCACAGTGTCTTTTGTTCTAGGTATCTTTCTGTTAGCTTAATCATTACCACATTCGAAGTGGGAAGAACTAGTCAGGATCAGGAAGAGAGGCCTAAGGGAATGCAGTCCAGGGAGTAGGTAGCCCCAGCAGTATGCAAATCACTTAGCAATATACAAATGACTTTGCAGAAATTTGATCTGCTTTCCCAGAACAAATAATTCCCATTTCTGTTACTGATTATTAAAGAGAAGCACTTTGTCCTTCCACTGTATGTCCTTTTACCCTCCCCCGTCCTTTCCTGAATTTGCACTTGTATACACACACACACACACACACACACACACACGTACACTTAAAATTTGATTTCCCACCTCCCCGATGGGATTTGAGTAAAATGAAACAGAAATGCAAACTTCAAATGTCTGTTATAATTACAAATCTTCTATTCAGCAGTTTGTGAAACAGATGCCTTTTCAAATTCCATCCAGAAGATGTGTATAAATTGCTGGTCATTTGAAAATGGATGCTCACATTGTCAGATATCTTCCCAAGGCTTAGAATTTCTGAGTCTAAGAAAAGATTTGGGCAGGACAAAGAAAGAAAGTACTTTCATTCTCATATGTCTTTGAGCACTTGCTGCCTTTGATCATAATATGTGGGCAGTGTTTACCAGAAAGATCACAAATTAATCAGATAGTTTAGTCATAAGAAATATTTAAGCCCTAAAGACAAAAAGTGAGCCTGCCAAAGAGCAGCTGAACTCACTCTCTGTCACCCCACCCCAACTCAATTCCAATGCCAATGTATAAATATTATTCCAAATTCTGAACATTATGTTTAGGAATCTCTAGTGGAGATCACAGATTTCAAAACTGTGAAAGAAAATGTTTGTGGACAGCATAGGGAAACTTTTAAGCTTAAAACTGTTATTAAAGTCTGACTTCATCTTAGATGAAAGCATCTTGTTTTATGTGCTGGTGAGAAGATATACATAAGGGGCATTCTTCTCCCCTCTCTGCCAAGCAGTGCTGTCCCAAGAGGCAGAGGGGAGAAGAGTCTTCTCAAGACTTCTCCAGATCCCACCCTCCTCTGAGGTGGGCAGGATGAAGTAAGTTTAATCATGCTGTTGGAGATGGAATCATGTCCCTGCTCAAGACTTGTTTAAGCCCTAACTCCCCCTCCCTCATGTAGATGTTAAGGATTATAAAATGGCCATCTGCATTGGGCACTGCTGGGAACAGACCCCTTTCCAAGAAGGACTTTTCTAGAGTACAAAACAATTTGCTTGCAGGAGGGATTTTCCAAGAAAGTGAAACGAAGCCTACAGGGTTGCTAATAAGCAACACATGGTGATAAATCTAGTTTCTGTCTAGTAGAGAGAGCTTATCAGAATGGACCAACATACCATACTAATCAATGCATATTTGCTCCCCACTTTGTAAGACCTCCCTCCCATGTGAAATGGAAACTTAATGTCGGCAAGTGAGAGCATTTCCTTACTTGCTCCCCATTCACCCTATATGAGCGTCCCTTTTCTGCTCCCTTGGTGCAGCTCCCTTCTACCTTCTGGATGGGATGCTGGCTAGTTCATAAATTGCTCAATAAAGCTGTGAGATCCTAAATTACATGAAACATTTTTCTTTTGTCTTTATAGAACCCATTTGTAAACAGATCTTTGAGGATGTTGTTATTAGTTAAGGTACGGACTCATTTGTGAATAGGATCTTTGCAGATTCTGTTTAGATGGGGCCAAATAGAGTCAGAGTGGATCTTAATACACATGACTAAAGGCCTTAGAGACAAAGGACATTGGACACAGAAGTAGAAACCTGAAATAGGAGAAGCCAGAGAATTAGACAGATTCCCAGGTGATAGAGGAACCCCAGGGATTGCTGCACATCAGCCACAGAATGCTAGAGACTGGGAGAAAGCAAGACCTGTCGAGACCTTGATTTGGGATTTCTTGCCTCCAAAACCATGAGGTGACAAGTTCTTGTTCAAGTCAACCAGTTTGTGGTATCAATCACACAGCACTGGCGAATCAAGACATGTCAACGTAATGATAGAGATAAACAGAGCAAGTCCTGCACTTTATGTGAAGCTCAAGTCCTCATGGTTTTTTGGGGGGGAGGGTGGGAGGTATGGTGCATGACCCAGGAATCAAACCTGGCTCTCCCGCATGGAAGGCGAGCATTCTACCACTGAACCACCTGTGCACCAAGTCTTGCAATTTTATATAAAATGTATTGCCTTACCAGTGTATACTGGGCATTTCTCTCTTTAGAGTGATAGAAGCCAAAGGAAACAAAAAGGATGCTTCCTGCAGGGCTGCCTTCATGCAGAGTAGAAAAAGGTGACTCTTGTGGGGCACGGCTTGGTTAAGAGTCCAAGGTAGCCCTGGTGGGCTTTATCAACAGCCTCAAGTTCTCCAGTGCTGGGGATTTCCTGGTGGCCGGGGTGGGGCAGGAACACAGACTTGGCCGGTGGTGGCGGATCAAAGAGGCACGCAACTCTGTTTGCATCCCACTCCGCAGGGCCCCTGCACCTCCGGCTGCTGGCTCCTGACACTCTCACTCCTTATTTAAATGCTTCCTTGGCTGTGTCCCACCCTTTTTGTATTAAAAGTCTCTCTTTTTGGAAAAAACAAAAAATGTTCCCTTGCTAAACAAAGCCACATGCCAGGAAGGGCTCAGTGTGGATGAGGGGGACTAGGGTGGGGGTTCAGGCCCCACTTGTCCCCTTGGCTAGGTTCCCTGGTGGTGGCTCTGACTTGCCCACATTGTGCCCGAGATTAGTAGGAGGATCCCCAGGGCTGGGATGATGTGAGTGGAGCATTGTGAGCCACAGACAGTGGTCAGGCAGGCCTTGGCCAGGGTGAAGAGGTGAGAGTCAGGCATCTAAATCACTTATAGAGCTCCCTAAGCATTCACATACCTAGACTTACCCAGAATTTATGCATGTATAACCCAGGAAGCATAGAACTGCATAGGTGATGTATTATTATTTCATTCCCAAACTGCGAGATCATGATTAGCAATTTTTTTAGGGACTAAGTATTGCTGATCCAGCAACCTTGGCAGCCAGGACAGGCCTGGGGTGGTGATTACAGTTGGGTGAAGGCTTCTGTCCCCTTTGAAGTCAAAGCACCTCAGCTCAGGACACTTTCCCAAACCCACCCTAGCCAGGCTTCCTCATTACCATTGTTGAGCTAATAAGAATCCAGCTCCTTGTAACCTCATTCATTCATTCAACAAATATTTATTGAGTGCTCAGAGTGTGGCAAGCAAGGTGTTAGGTGCTGGGGACGTAGTGCTGAATGAGAAAGGCATTGGTCTTGCCTCATAGAGTTTAAAGTCTAGCAGGAGAAACAGACCCTAAATAAATAATTATACAAGTGATATCTAATTTTAATTGGGTTAAGTGCTATGCCAGCATCTTCCGAGGGTTTGGCCATGTATGGGGCTCTTTCCTAAAGTAACTCAGACTTAGTTTGGAAATTGTAAAAGTGTGGATAAGGTCAGAAGGGACTTGAAAGACCACCTCGTACCCCATCCCTCTCACCCTTAATTCACAGGTGAGTACACTGACATATAGAGCCAGGATGACACCACATGCTAGACAGGAGAAATTTGTGCCCTAACAGCCTCTTACTGATTAAAGTAGTGGGTAGTAGGAACAAGAGGGGTGGAAAAGTCTCAAATCACAATTACTGCATTTTTCGTCTTGGAATGCATTTCTGCACAGCATATAAAATCTAAGTGTGGCAGAAGTCCTGGGAATCTCCTGCAAACAAAATGATGAAACAGCAAAATAATGGCCTGCCTCAGGAGTTGCCGGGAAGCTGTCCAATATCTCCACCCTGGCCCTTGCTCAGTTCTTCTGCGAAGCCTGCATCTTCCTGGGAAATAAAGATTTCTAGGATTCAGAATGACAAAAGACCTTTTCTTTGCCCTACGTCTTTCTCAGAGACATGGAAATCTCATTCAGGCAAAATAGACAGGGAGGGTGTTTTATTTCAATCAAGCTAGAATCCAACTGACTTAGAGGAAACTATTAGTAGTGAGTATCCAGAGTGTCGCCAAAACAAATATCTCAGTGCTTACTTTGAGCGGACTCCATCTTCCATACAGTGACTCCTTGTTTAGGGCTGTCTGGGAAACCCCCTTGAGGGCTGGTTTGTGCCTTCTGACAGGAAATTTCATAATGCTTTCCCTTGATGATTTCCAGAGGCCACTCATTAGTCTGGGTACTTTTGTAAACACATTGTTCAAAAGTGATGATTTAGATTGAGCATTGGTGGGAATTGTCTGAAAATATTCTGAGGACTTTAATGTGATGGTTAAAATCAGGTCAAATAATAATATTTGGTATAAGGGGAAATATTCTCCATTGCAAACTACAGACTATTGTCAGCAGTAACAGGTGTACCACACCAATAGTCAGTATTGCAGGGATATAAAGGGTATGGGGTGTTAGGATTTTCTTTTTTTATATCTATCTTTATTTTCCTTTTTGGAGCAATGAAAATGGTTTAAAATTGAATGTGATGATGATTGCACAACTACGTAATGACACAGACACTGATCGTATACTTCGGTTGGATTATATGGTATGTGAATATGTCTCACTAAGCGCTGCAGCTAAAAAAAAGGTGGGGGAAGATATTGTAGCAATCCCAGCAAAGCTTATGCTGGTAGGAATATCTAAAATACATAAATTGTTTAGACTGTGAACACTGTGTATTAAAATGACATGAATTTGGATCGTTTCTCCTGGAATTTACTCTCTGGCTCTGTCTACAGGCACCCAACCTCACAGTTTCACTCTATCCATAGAGATCCTGGCTTTGAAGAAGATGGGGTGGTTGGAATGAGAGGAACTGAAGAGACAGATTTCAGGTCTCTGTCTCCTGAGTGAGGCTGTGTTTTCTGTAGCTCCATGACTGCTCAGGCACTTTGCTGCCACTAAGAGAAGGCACCCAAGAAGTCAATCTTCCTATTTCTTCTCCATGGACCAGTTGATGACCTAGAAGATGCAGGAATAAACTCTTTCCTGTGTGGTACTTCTCCACCCACACCAACGTGGCTTTATGGTGTATACTTAGACTGAAAAGAAGTTTGCGGTTAAGGCAGGAACACCCAAGGTCCAATTAGAAATATGAAAGATTTTGAAAAGGGTAGGAAACCCACAATTACTGTCTAGATTATCACCACCTTTCATTGCCTTTGAGCTATTCTACAACTCTGTAAACTGTAGAAACATATTAATCTTGTAAATGATTCTTATCCATTGAAATGCAAATGAACTGTGTCTACTGGAATGCAATTGATTATTGCTCTGAGAATACTGAAGTTTTTTATTTGTTAAGCAAGTTCATTTCAGCATTCTTGATTGCCTCCCTATGCATCAGCACTTTGGATTCTCCACTGAAGCAGCTGTAACATCTTACAGGTTTTCTCATTAATTAATGAATTAATAAAATCTTTGACATATTTTATAAACATATGAGTGCCATGATTTAAACTATCTAAAACATATTAGTCTTTAAAATGCATGTAAACTGTATCTCATGCAATACATCAGTGGAAATATTTCTGACTAGATTGTGATGACCATAACATAGGAGGTTGTAACAAGTTCACCTAAGATGATGACAGAGAAGAATCTTAGTGAAATAACTGAAAAACTTAATTTAAAACAATCTATCAAATCTTGAGTTCTGGCATACAGAAAAGGTGGCTATAGTAGCTGAGTCTTCAGATTAAGGCAATGGGAACCCTGCCCTGACTGGGTCTTCTGGTCATCGCTTCCCATGTCATAAACACACCCAGCTGAGTGTTTACAAGCCTTCAAAAGGCACCCCAACACAGGGCAACTTTAAGGACTACTTCTCATCTCAGAATTATGTGAGCATTAACTGTGGCCTGCTCAAGAGCGCAGAGCTTCATGCAAACCAGAGAAGTCTTCTTTAATAAAAATAGCCAAGAAGGAAACAAAGTCCTAACCGGACATATGCTCCTTTTTGCTCTGTCATCTTGTCTTTATTTTTATTCACCAGAATTGGAAGATTGGGAAAAAGAAAATGTAATTATCCCAAAACTTAAAGAAGCTATGAGCCTCTGCATTTAGTTTTGGTTTATTCTTAAGGTTTGAAGCTATGTACTCTAGAAAAACATGTCCTTAAGGTTAATCCATTCATGTGGATGTGAACCCATTGTACATAGAAACTTCTGATAAGATTCCTTCAGCTAAGGTGTGGCCTAGTTCAATCAGGATGAATCTTAATCCTATTCCTGGAGTCCTTTCTAAGCAGAATCAAATTCAGACAGAGAGAAAGCAACAGGAAGCAGCCAGAAGCTGGAAGTCAAAAGATTCCAGAGGAGAAAGGAGAAGCGGCCATGCAACACTAAAGCCAAGGACCAAGGCAGCCAGCTCCAGAACACCCCCGAATACCACAGTATTCTGGGAGAAAGCACTGCCTTGATAATGCCTTGATTTTGGACTTCTTTTAGCCTCAAAACTGTGAGCCAATAAATTTCTGTTGTTTAAGCCAACCCATTGCATGGTATTTGATTTAGCAGCCAAGAAACTAAAACACTTGGCTTTAGGAAAAACCTACTTACAATAGAGAAAATGTAAGAATTCTCACTTTAAGTTTTGATGTTCAAACCCAAGTCACACATTACTCATTACGCAAAAGAAGAAAAGATTATTAAACAGTATGATCTTATTTTTATCTAAATACAAATTTATATATTTTTTTTGATGGGGGGTGTGCACGGTCCAGGAATTAAACCTAGGTCTCCTGCATGGGAGTTGAGCACTTTACCACTGAACCATCCATGCACCCCATTTTAATATATTTATGTTTTAAAGAGGTCTATCTTAACTATTTCTGGGTGGTCAGATTACATGTAAATTTTCTCGTTTTTAACTTTTTGTTAACCGGATTTTCTCAATTTCCTATAATAAACCTGAGTTACAACTAAATATGAGAAAAATGCAAATAGCTATATTGAATTTAGTCTTTAAAGCTATTAGACAGACTCTTTAAGGTAGCAGGAAAGAAGACCTACATGGGTTAACTTGGGTGATGCATTGTTGTATTTTCTGTAAAACGAGAGACATCACAGGAAGCTGTCTTCTCAGCCAGACTCATCACTCCGGACTCAGAGCTCAAAGATTGGAGCGTACAGCACGCCTCCATAAAAATTAGCTCAGTTAAACAGTGTGAGGCAACTGCAACCCAAGGAAATGGTTGATGTTATGACTCAGAATTTAACAGGGATCCATGATTTTTGAACTAGAGAAAAATTCTTTTCATGTTGTGTGCACCTTCTGACCAATGTTACTCTCTTCTGGCCAATGAAGGAGATATCAAACCTTTTCACATATCGCAAAGTTCAGAGAGAGTTGAAGTTCAGGGACAGAGAGAAATTGAGGATTTTTATATTCAATATAAAAATTCCTAGAATTAATAAAATCACTAATTTGAAACAAACTAATATCTGTGTGAAAACAGAATAGAATAGATTAGCAAAACATACAGAGTCAGGGTAACGATCATTCAGAAAGGACAGGAACAGAGATATTTTACTATTTCTTGGAAGGAGAGGAAATGGATTTAAATGAAATTTTTAAATTAGCACCTTACCTCATATTTGATGTTGAATAGTTCATAAGTGTGTTCCCAGTAGGGTGAAAGTTATATAAGAGCTGAAATTTCAGAGATGTCTAATAGACTTGAGGGTAAACTTCAAGCAGTTGTTCACATAAGATACCAACAAGCCTCATGGCAAGGAGAATGATTGGACATGTTGAAAATGACTACTGAGGCTTAGAGCTAAATACCCAAGCCAGAGGAGAACAACGTTTACTTTTTAAAACCCTCCCTTCCTCTGGCTCTGGAAATAGGGCAAAAGTTCCCTCCAAGCAAGAGCAGGAGATATGAAGGTAAGAGCTCTCTTATGTTTGGAAGTTCAGTTTCATAAGCTGTAGGTAAAGAGGGCTGTATAACAAAGAGCAAACGATAGTAACAACAATAATAAAGAAATACGTGAACAAAAAATTCTAAAAGTACAAGAAAGCGCTACTTTGAAACCATAAATTATACTTTGGAGGACCATTTCTACCTTTTCATTTCAGAAAGAGGTATTTGGCATGGAAAGGAGAGTAGAAAACAGTGACATATTGGAAGAAGGCATGTGTGATGGTTATGTTCATGTGTCAATTTGGTCAGGTCATGGTATCCAGTTGTCTGATTAAGCAAGCGCTGGCCTAACCATTACTGTGAAGACATTTTGTGAACTGAAATCATTGCATCTATGGTTGATTACATCCATGGTCAACTAAGGGGTATGTTTTCCACAATGAGAGAATCCAATCTCTTGGTGGATGACAGTGGATTACTATAAACTTAACCAGGTAGGGACTCCAATTCCTTTGGTGAATTCTCAGGCGAGGCTGGCTGACTGAAGTAGAGATGAAAGTTATCTTCTGATTGCTTGAAGATGTAGCAACTGACATCGTTGCTGCAAGCTCATAGCCTGCCCTATGGAATTTGGACTTGTGCATCACTACAGTTGCATGAGACACTTTTATAAAACTTCATGTTTACAGATATCTCCTGTTGATTCTGTTACCCTAGAGAACCCTGACCAATACAGCTTTGGTACCAGGAGTGGTTCTTGAGAAATAGAACCTTAAAAAATGTATTTCTGCAATTGGTTTTATACTCTGATTAGATTCAAAGGCACTAATGACTCTATTTCCAATAATCAAGATGGCACTCACAGTTAATGGTGTGAGTTGGCAATACAGATAAGCAAAATATCACCATTTGATTATCTTAATCATATTCTTATATGAGTCAAGGCTCTAGGTGACAGTATTTTTGACACCTTAACAGAGTTTTGTGAAATTAAGAGGTATAATGATACTGTCTGGTTGCTCTGTGGTAAGCTGGATACAGTTATGAAAGAAAGGGATGAGCTGAAGTCTTCATATGTACAACTTACATGCTGTATGACAAATATAAAAATTTTTATGTATGCCCTGAAAGAAAATCTTATTTCCTGGGGTCACAGACTTGAGATTTCTGAAAAACAGACATTAGTCTCTTTGTACGAATGGCAGATTTACAACATAAGCTAAATTCTCAAATTCTCAAGGTTAAAGTTAAAGTAAGGGCATTGATTGGAGAAGAATAGGATCCTGAAAATTGGTATGAGGAACATGGATTTATAATGATGGCAGTGAGGACATTGAAACTCTGGATTCTACTGAGTCTTTGCCTGATAAACCAGTAATGGTCTTCCTTAAGAAAACAACCACCCAATCTCCAGCCTAACCTAAGAAAACAGCTTCCTATCCTCCAGTCTGCTCAGAGGAGTCTGCCATCCAATTTCCACTTAAAGAGATTAACCCTTCAGTGCCTGCTAAACCTGTAAGCACTTTCCTTTGAAACAACCCTCTTCTGTCTGGAGAGATTAATCCTTTCTTCCTAGACGAAACTGCAAGGGAATGCTCAGAGGTCATTGGCTTGAGAGATACTTCTAATTCTTTTCGTGACCCACCTCACAACCCCTCTTTTCTTAAAGACCTATAACTAGACTAAAGTTCCAACAGACCCTAAAAGGTGAGGTACAAAGCATGACTCGTGAGGTGATATGCTATACTGCAAAAGAACTGCATGAGTTTCCCAATTTATATAGTCCGAAATCAAGGGGAATATATGTGGGAATGGATATTAAGAGTGTGGGTTAATGATGAAAGGAATATAAAGTTATATCAGGCTGAATTTGTTGATATGTGCCTACTAAGCAGAGATTCTGCATTCAGTGTTATAGCTTGAGGGGTTAAAAAGGGCATTAACAGTTTGGATGGTTGGCTGAAACATGGAATAAAAGGTGGCTGACGTTACCTGAGGTCAAAATTCCAGAATTGCCCTGGTATAATGTAGATTACAGGATCCAAAAACAGAGAGATTGGAATGTTGGAGTGGATTTATCATGGAAGATCTAGAAATATCCAGAGGACATACTTTTTAGCAGAATCTTGAGGAATAAATTTGTGAGACTAGCTCCATCATTCTTGAAAAGCTCTGCAGTCACCTTTCTTTATAGGTTAGATATTACTGTGGGAACTGCTGTCATAGAGCTGGAATCATTAAACATAATGGGGATGATTGGATCCCAAGTTGGCAGAAGCCACATGGCTGCAGTTAATCACCAAGGACAAGGTCAGCGTGGTTACCAAAAGGGACTACAGACATAAAACAGCAGTCAAAATAATCTGACTTGCAAAGACTTATAGTATTAGCTGGTAGATCATAGGGTACTTCAGAGTGAAATAGATGGACAGTCTACTAAATTCTTGTTTGATCTGTATAAGCAGAAGAGTTCTAGGTCAAGTGAACAAAAGTCTAACTTGAATTATAAAAACAGAGAGTCATGGGCCCTTAATTAATTCCCAGATTTGAGACAGTTTACAGACACAGAGTCCCTTGAATGAGGGGTAGGCTCTTATGGTAAGAAAGACCAAGTAAAAGTCAATAGAACTTCCCCTATCTAGCAAAATAATAAATCAGAAGCAATATTGGATTCCTTCAGGGATTGCTGGGATTACAGTCACTCTTAGGGACTTGAAGAGTTAGTGATTCCCATCACATCCTCATTCAACTCTCCTATTTGGCCTGTGCAGAAAAAGATGGATCTTGGTAGATGACAGTGGATTATTGTAAACTTAACCAGGTAGGGACACCAACTGCAGCTACAGTTCCAAGTGTGGTATCATTGCTTGAGCAAATCAACCTGGTATGCAGTATTGATCTGGCAAATGCCTTTTTCTCAATTGCTGTTAGTAAGGACCACCAGGAACAGTTTGCTTTCAGCTGGCAAGACCAGCAGTATACCTGCTCCTTCCTACCTCATGAATATATCAGCTCCCCAGCAATATATCAAAATTTCATCCACCGGATCTTGACCATTTCTTCCTCCATACACGATATCACAGTGGTTCATTTTATTGTTGATATCATGTTGATTGGACCTAGTGAGCAAGAAGTAGCAACTGTTCTAGGCCTCTTGGTAAGGCATTTGCATGGCAGAGGTTAGGAGATAAATCCAACAAAAATACAAGAACCTTCCACCTCAGTGAAATTTCTAGGTGCCCAGTGGTGTGGGGCATGTTGAGATATCCCTTCTAAGGTAAAGGATAAATCCTTCCTACAACCAGAAAAGAAGCACAATCCTTACATGGTCTCTTTGGATTTTAGAGACAACGTATTCTTCATTTGGGTGTGCTACTCAGGCCCATTTTCCTAGTAGCCCGAAATGCTGCTAGTTTTGAGTGGGGAGCAGAAGAAAAGGAGGCTCTGCAACAGGTCTAGGCTTCTGTGCAAGCTGCTTTGCCACTTGGACCATATGACACAGCAGATCCAATGGTGCTGGAATTGTCAGTGGCAAATTGAGAAGCAGTCTGGAGACTTTGGCAGGCCCCTATAAGAGAATCATAAGGCAGGCCCTTAGGAATTTGGAGTTAAGCCTTGCCATCCTCTGCAGATAATTACTCTCCTTTTGAGAAGTAGGTTTTGGCTTGCTACTGGGTCCTAGCAGAGACTGAATGCTTAACCAACGGCCATCAAATTATCATGAGACCTGAGTTGCCTATCATGAGCTGGGTGTTGTCTGACCCACCAAGCCTTGAAGTTGGGTGTACACAGCAGCACTCCACCATAAAATGGAAATGGTATGTATGAGATAGGGCTTGAGCAGGTCCTGAAGGCATAAGTAATACATGAGGAAGTGGCCTAATGTCCATGGCCCCCACTCCTGCCACATTACCTTCTCTTTCCCAGCCCAGAGTTATGACTTCTTGTGGAGTTCTTCACAATCAATTGACTGACAAAATGAAAACTCAGGCCTGGTTTACAGGTGGTTCTGCAAGATGTGCAATGATTTAGTTAGTAAGCTGCCAGAATTGGAATGGCTTTTAAAAAGTAAAATTTATTAAGTTGTAAGTTTACACTTCTAAGACCATGAAAAGGTCCAAATTGAGGCAAGGCTATAAAAGTGTCCAAATTAAGGCAACCAAAGAAGGATACTTTGGTTCAAGAAGGCTGAGGACATTCAGGGTTTCTCTCAGATGGAAAGGCACATGGTAACACCTCGTAGTTTTCTCTGTGGGTTTTTTCAATGGCTTCCCTGGGGCTCTATCTATTCTGTTGGCTCTGTTGATTTGGGTGCCTCTAAAGCTTTTTCTAAAATGGTTCCCTCTTAAGGCTCCAGTAAGCAATCCCACCTTGAATGAGAGGAGACATATCTCCATGGAAACCATCTAATCAAAAGTGACCACCCACAATTGGATGAGTCAATCTCCATGGAAACAATCAGAAAGGTCACAACCAGCAATATTGAATGATGATTAAAGGACATGGCTTTTCTTGGGTACATAATACCTTTAAACCAGTACATGCAGTTACCACCCAAAAGTGGACAGCTGCAACACTGCAGCCCCTTTCTGGGATGTCCCTGAAGAGCAGTTGTGGAGGCAAATCCTCCCAGTAGGCAGAACCTTAAGCTGTGTACCTATTGCTCATTTAGCCTGGAAGGAGAACTGGACAGAAGTGCATTTTTATACTGACTCATAGGTTGTTGCTAATGATTTGGCTGGATGGTCAGGGACCTGGAAGGAGCATGATTGGAAAATTAGCTACAAAGAAGTCTGGGGAAGAGGTATGTGGATATATTTTTCTGAGTGTGCAAAAACCATGAAGATATTTGCATCCCATATGAATGTGCACCACAGAGTGACTTCAGCAGAGGAAGGTTTTGATAATCAAGTGGATAAGATGACCTGTCTGTGGATACGAGCCACTCTCTTTCCCCAGTCAATCCTGTCATTGCCCAATAGGCTCATGAACAAAGTGGTTATGGTGGTAGGGATGGAGGTTATGCGTGGGCTCAGCAATATGGACTTCCACTCACCAAGGACAACCTGGCCACAGTCACTGTTAAGTGCTCAATCTGCCAGCATCAGAGACCCACATTCAGCCCCCAATATGGCACCATTCCCTAAGGTGATTAGCCTGTTACTTGGTGGCAGGTTGATTATACTGGAGCATTTCCATCTTGGAAGGGGCAGTGATTTGTTCTAATTGGAATAGGCATATATTCCAGATATGGGTATGCCTTCCCTGAATGCGATGCTTCTGCAAAAACTACTATCTGTGGACTTACATAATGCCTTATCTATTCTCATGGTATTTTGCACAGCATTGCTTCTGATCAAGGAAACTACTTCACAGGAACTGAAGTGTAGGAATGGAATTCCATGCTCATGGAATTCTCTGGTCTTGCCATGTTATCATCCAGAGGCAGCTGGGTTGATAGAATAGTGGGATGGCTTTTTGAAATCTCAATTATGGCACCAAGTAGGTGGCAATACCTTGCGGGGTTGGTGCAATGTTCTCTAGGAGGCTGTGTGTTCTCTGAATTGGAGTCAAATTTATGGTCCTGTTTCTCCCATAACCAGGATTCATGGGGACAGAGATGAAGGGGTGAAAATAGGATCACCCCTAGTGATATACTAGAAAGATTTTTCCTTCCTGTCCTTGCAAACTTAAACTCTGCTGGTCTACAGGTCTTAGTTCCAAAAGGAGGAATGTTCCCATCAGAAGACACAACAAGATTCCATTGAAGTGGAAATTAAGACTGCCACCTGGCCACTATGGGTTTCTCATGCCTCTAAATCAACAGGCAAGGAAGGGGATTACTGTACTGGCTGGGATGATTGATCCTTATCAAGGGGAAATACAACTGCAACTACACAATGGAGGCAAAGAGTTTCCTGGAATACAGGAGATCCCCTAGGGCATCTTTTAGTACTCTTGGATTAAAGTCAATAGAAAACTGCAACAACCAAATCCAGGAAGGACTACCAAAGGCCTAGAGACTTCATGAAAAAAGGTTTGGGTCACCCCACCTGGCAAACAACCACGGCTAGCTGAAATGCTTGCTGCGGGTAAAAGGAACAAGGAATGGGTAGTGGAAGAAAGTAGTGATAAAAATGAACTATGATCACATGACCAGTTATAGAAAAGAGGATTGTAATGGTATAAACATTTCTTCTTTGCTTTGGTAAGAGTATGTTTGTATTTGTACATAAAGTGAATATCTTTGTTTTCTTCTTTATCTTATCCCCTTATCATATGACATAAGTGGTATTGTTCATGTTGTAGTACTTAAGTTATAAGATATCAACTTTAAGAATGAATGTTACCTAAGGACTTGTACCCTATTCTGGAGAGATTTAGTGCATTTCTGGTTGTACACAGTATTGTTGAGTATTGTTTGGTAAAAAATATGTCTACTATTGTGTTTTATTTAGAGATAAATTATGGCTTAAGGTGATGTGTATAAATGCTAGGTTGGCAAGGTATGGACTGTGATGGTGAGGTTCATATGTCAGCTTGGCCGGGTGATGGTGCCTAGATGTCTGGTTAAGCAAGCACTGTCCTAATTGTTACTGCAAGGATATTTTGAGGACTTAAATCGTTAGTACATTGATTGCATCTATGACCCTACAAGCAATGCTAAAAGGAATTCTTGGGCTTGAAAGGAAGGGACATTAGACAGTGAATCAAAGCAGTATAAAAAATAATAAAGACCTCTGATAAAGGTCACCATATCTATTATTTAAGGTTCTCTAGAGAAACAGAACCAACAGGAGATATCTGTAAATATGAGATTTATAAAGGTATTTCAACCAACTATGGGAATGGAAGAGTCCAATGTCTGTAGGGCATGCTGTGAAGCTGGCAGCTTCAATGAAGCATCTGGAAAACTCCACAGGAGAGACTTGCTGGCTGTGATGGTTAAGTTCTGGTATCAATTTCTGGTGTCTCTCTTCTTCCTTAATAGTCTTTATCTGATTGGATTATCTCATTGGTAGGAGGTGTGCCTTAGTTGATCACAGATGTAATCAGCTATAGGTGCAATCAACTGACTGATGATTTAATACAACAGCCTTTCAGTTTATCAACCAGCCACATAATATCCTTGCAGCAATTACTTGCCTGACCAGACAACTGGGTGTCATCTCTTGGCCAAGTTGATACCAGAACCTAACCATCACACCATATAAGTAATTATAAATACCTTACTATTGTGCTGCATTTTCGATATGTTATTCCACTCTCTCCTTCCAGTTTATAAAATGCAAATGATATATCTGTGGTTTGGACATACAATGTATAAAGATAATTTGTAAGATGTACAACAAAAAATGGGAAGATAAAGGGCTGTAGGAACAGTAGATGTGCATGCTATTGAAGTTAAGTTGGCATCAATTAAGATGTGATTATGATAAATTTAGGATGTGAAATTTAAGCCCCATGGAAACCACAAATAAAGTTTCTAAAGTTTTAAGAAATACAATGACTATCTTCAGCCAAAAGCCAGAGATTGGTCGATTGGATAAAAAAAGGATGACCCAAGTATGTGCTTTTTATAGTAGACTCAACCTTAATTTCAAAGACATAAGTAGATTGAATGTGAAAGGACAGAAAAAAATATGCCATTGCAAATGGTAACCAAAAGAGAGATGAAGTAGCTATACCAATATCAGATAAAATAGGCATTAAGTCACAAACTGTTATGGGGAACAAGGAAGGTCACTATGTACTAATGAAGGGGTCAATTCAACAAGATATAACAATTATAAATAAACATGCATCTAACAGCAGAGCCCATAAATCTATGAAGCAAATGTTGACATACTTAAAGAGAGAAATGGATGCTTCTATATTAACAGTAGGAGATTTCAATACACCACTCTCAAAAATGGATAAAACTCTAGACAGAAGATCAATAAGGAAGTAGAATAGTTGACTAATACTACAAACTAACAAGACCAAGCACACATATACAGAGAACAGTTCACCCAACAACAGCAGAATACACATTATTCTCTAGTGCACATGGATCATTCTCCAAGATAGACCATATGTTAGGTCACAAAACAAGTCTCAGTAGGTTTCCAAATATTGAAATAATAACATGTATCTTCTCCAGCTACAATGGAATGAAGCCATAAATCAATAACAGATGGAGAAATAAAAATTTCACAATATGTGGAAATTATATCACATACTCTTAAACAACCAATGGGTCAAAGGGGAAATTATGAAACACCCTGCGGCAAATGGAAATGAAAACACAACATACTAAAATACAGGAAGCACCAAAGGCTGTGCAGAAAAGGAAATTTACAACTTTAAATGCTTACATTAAAAAAGAAGAAAGATCATACATCAGAGATGTAACCTCACAAGTGGAGGATCTAGAAAAAGAAGAGGAAACTAAACTAAAAGAGTGCAGAAGAAAGGAAATAATAAAGATCAGAGAAGATCTAAATGAAATAGAGAGTAAGGAAACAATAGAGATGATCAAGGTAATTCGTTGAAAAGACCCATAAAATGGAGAAAACTTTAACTTGACTAACAGCAACAAAAAATGAGATGAGATGCAAATAACTAACATCAGAAATGAAAGCAGAGACATTACTACTGATACTCCCCCCCAAAATAAAAAGGATTATAGGAGTATACTATGAATAACTGTACACAGACAAATTAAATAACCTAGATGAAATTAACAAATTTCTAGAAATTCAAAAACTACCTATACTGACTCAAGAAGAAATAGGTGGGGCGGGCCGCGGTGGCTCAGCGGGCAAAGTGCTTGCCTGCTATGCCGGAGGACCTCGGTTCGATTCCCGGCCCCAGCCCATGTAACAAAAACGGAGAAACAGAATACAATAAAACAAGAAAATGTTTCCCTTTCTTCCTTCCTTCTATCCTTCCTTCCTTCTCTCTGTCTTTCCTTTAAAAAAAAAAAAAAAAAAGAAGAAATAGGTGATCTCAACAGCCAGTAACAAGAAATAGAATCAGTAATCAAAAGCTTTCTAACAAAGAGAAGCCCAGGACCAGATGGTTTCACTGGTGAATTTTACCAAACATTCCAAGAATTAACACCAATTCTGAACAAGCTCTTCAAAAAAAATTGAAGAGGAGGAAATGCTTCTGTTTTAGTTTGCTAAAGCTGCCAGAATGCAACACACCAGAGATGGATCGGCTTTCAATAAGGGGATTTATTTAGTTAAGATTTATAGTTCTTCAGAGGAAAGACAGTTAACTTTCTTCTGGCTTTCTCTGTCACTTGGGAGGGTACACAGTGGACATCTGCTCAGCTTTCCTCTTGGCTTCTGGATTCAAACAATTTTCCCTGGGGTGATTTCTGCATCTCCAAATGTCTGGCAATTAGCTCCGAGTGCTAAGGTGAGGTATGCTGAGCTGCTAAACTCTCTTCTGACCTCTTTTAAGCCTCTAGCTAATTAAACTAAACATCATTCATTGCAGATGGTACTCCCCTAGCCAACCGCAGATGTAATCAGCCGTGGATGAATTTCACATGCTGATGATTTAAGTCCACAGCAAGAGAATAATGGGGCATCATTACCTGGCCAAGGTGATGCCTAACTATCACAGCTTCCTAACTCATTCTATGAGGCCAACTATCCCCCTAATACCATAGCCCAATACAGATACCACAAAGAAAGAAAATTACAGAACAATAACCTTTATTAATAAAGATACAAAAATTCTCAGCAATTAGTAGCAAACCTAACCCAGCAACTCATTGAAATAATTGATTGATTGGGTTTTATTGCAGACTGGAGTAGACATTCCTCCAAAGAAGATGAAAATGGCCAATAATCAAATAAAAAAGATGCTCAATATCATTAGTTGTTGAAATACAAGCCAAAGCCACAATGAGATACCATTTCAGGCCCACAAGAATGGCTACTACTTAGAAATGGTAAATAACAAGTGTTGGAGAGTATATGGAGAAAGAGGAATCCTTGTTCGTTGATGGTGGGAACGGAAAATGGCATAGCCACTGTGGAAAATAGTTTGGCTGTGCCTCAGAAAGTTAAGTACAGAATTATCATATGACCCGGCAGTCCAATTTAAGTATATACCCCAAAGAAATGAAAGCAATGACTTGAACAGATATTTGCACACAGCAACATTATTCACAATTGCAAGAAGATGAAGCACCCCAAGTGTTGATCACTCGCTAAGTGGATAAACAAAATGTGGTTTGTACATAAGTGGAATATTATTCAGCCATATAAATGAATGAAGTTATGATAAATGCAACAACATGGATAAACCTCAAAGACATCATGTTGAGTGAAATAAGCCAGACACAGAAGGACAAATATATGATCTCATGGATATGAAATACTTAGGATAATCAAAGTCACAGAATCAGAAACTAGAATGCAGGTAACTAGGGGCTGCGATGGTGGTAGGGAATAGGGAATTGATTGTTTCAATTGTAATAAACTTACCACACTAATACAAAATGTTAATAATAGGAAAAACTGTGCATGTGAGGGGTTCTATGGGAACAATATTTTCTACATGATATTTCTACAAACCTTCAACTTCTCTAATAAAAAATTAAAAATTGGAGATTGGCTAAGTAAATTATGAAAAGCCACATTATGAATATGATGGAAATATTAAGATGAGTTTTTTAATGTCATTGGGAAGTGTGTATGACACAACTTTAATAAGATAAGAGGAAGCTAGTAAATTTTAACATGCAATAATAAACTCTCAGTTATATAAAATAATTTGCATTATGCATAGAGGTAGGGAATAAACATTAAAAATTATCTTTGAGTGATATGATTATGGTTGACCTATTTCCCATAATTTTTCTGTTTTATTTTCCAATTCTCTACTATAAGAAAGCAATTAATTTATAGTCTAAAGAAGAAATGTATATATGTTCATGTGCATGTATATTCATATGCACACATGCACACAATTGGCTCCTGGCCTGGAAAGCAGCTCTGCCCTTACACAATACACAATAGCTGTCAGTGTGTTGTAGGATCAGTATTCTTATTGCTTTCACTTTTTTGGCTTGAATATTAGCTCTAGATTTATTTGTTCAAGTTTTTAAATTCTCTCCTCACAAAAAACAATACACATACCACATATTCGCATGATACACATAAACACAAACACCCACTATACACACACACACACACACACACACACACACACACACAGACCTGAAATCAAATATATATAAAATCCAGTGCTTGCTTAATGGTCACTAACTATTTTCTTCCTTTTTTTCTTTCTTCCTTGCTACCATCCTTCCCCTTAAAGGTGTCGGTGGTATGGGGAGAGAATGAGCAAGACAGAGATGTGGGGGGATGGTGGGGCAGGCAGCCTTCCCGAGAAGGCTGTAAGGAGCAGTAAGGGAGGCCCAGGGCCAAGGCCCAGGGCACAGTTCCCCTGCAAGCCTGCCCTCACCTCCGGGCACCAGCACACACAGGAGCAGCACAGACTTGTTCTTTTTCTGTGCTGAGGTTGAGGGGGCCGTTTCCTATTCCTTTCCCTATGCCCTAGCTTCATGTAGAACAGAGATCACAGATTCAGATGCCTTAGGATCAGGCAGTGACGGAAGCCAGGCAGGCAAAGTGTGATGAGATGTGGTATGACAGGGACCGTGGCACACAGGGGAATGTTTGCACTCTGAAGTGGGCAGGCACACTTCTGTGCCAGCACTTTTGCTCGGCAGATATCAGGCCAAGGGCTGCAGATCCTCCAGTTTTTCAAGGGAAGCTGAAAATACAGAGGCACTGGAAATCTCCATGTGTATGTGTGTATGTGTTTGTATGTGTGTGTTTGTGTGTATGTGTGAGAGAGAGAGATCTCAATTTTTAAATGTTGGCTCAATTAAAAAAGATACTCCATAGGCAAATAAAACAATAGAGCATGCTTGGTGGCTGGATTTGACCTATGGGCCACTTGCTTGGGAATATGTGAATTAAAGCCATGTAAAACTGCCTCTTGCCTTTCAGCTGGGGTAAGAAACACAGCGTTCCTGTAAAGAGACAATTATTTACTCTGTTCCTATTATGTACACAACATTTAGAAATAATAAGTTGTTCTCTACCTATTAGGAGCTTAAAATATTGTTGAGGCAATAAGACATTTACTCAGGAGAGAGTTGGGTGGTAGTGGTACATGAAATTGTAAGATCAAGGATTAAACGAGTGTGCTCAGATATACCAAAGTCACCTTAAAAAGAAAGAATGGCATTCAGATCTATAGCAAAACTTGACTGTATAAAACCAATAGTGTGAAAGTATCTAGGTTATTGTTTATCTTTGTATTCCCAGCACTTGGCATATGGTAGATGTTCAACAAATACTTTTTAAATAAAATGATACAATTAAAGGGTCGTAGGAGAGAAAACTTAGTCTTACGAGCTTAGAAAATGGGGAGATGAAAAAGCAAATATTTTAATGGTCCAAATGGAAACTCCCAATGGAAAGACTCAGTCTGGGGAACTGGGACATTTGACCCCTGAGAAGCAGGGGTGTGTAACCAGTTCTCACACTTTGCTTTATTAAATAGCTCTACAAGGTTATTTATCTTCTTTGCCCTAGTTTCTAGTCAAGCTTCTAATGACCATTTATTCATCCCTGGCATATTGTAAGAAAAAAGGAGCTGTAGAGAGTCTCCTGCATTCTGCTGGTGTCACAGACCTGTCTCCCTTTACAATGGGCATACTGAGGTACACGTTAGATAGATGTTAGCGGCCCTCCAGCTCTCTGGGTAGGTGCTGCTCTGTTATTTTTCTCTCGGTAACTATAGCTGACCTTCCCTGAACATGTCCGTAATTCATATCCCTTTCTTCCTACAAATGGCATCATGGAATAAGGGCCTAAATGGACAAAGCAGACAGAATACACTGTTATAGATCAAAGAAGGAAGCAATCACTTTGTTTGAATGGTCAAATGAGGGCTCGGAGAGGAAGAGTTTCCAGGGATGGGTCTTAAGAAATGAATTGGATTTGGAAAGGTAGAAAGGATGGGGAAAGATAACTTGGGAGGTGGTAATAGAACCAACTTGACCAATCTTTGTTTGGAAGGAGTAGTGAGAGATGAAGTTGATTAGGTCAGTTTGAATGCCAGACTGAATAATTTAGACTTTATCCAACAGACATAGGGGAATTAAAGTTCTGGGCAAATGAATGATGAAACTGGTGTCTTACCTACATCATTAGATATGAGTATGAAGGGATGCGCTGCATTCTTATAACTGTTCAGAATTAATGAATTGATCCTAAAGGACTTGGTGGGAGTCACACAGGGCGCTCCTGTAGGATGTGATCTGGTTGCAAATGCTTGGTCTCCAGGAGACATGTAGAAAATCCAAGAACACAATAGGTCCTGGATTCCTGGAACAAGCTCTGCAATGAAAACAGCAACATGAGAACTATAGCAGCGATATTAGACCCTGTCATATTAACAGTCCATCTCTGCTGTTGCCTGGCTGATGAAGCAAAAGCTCATTAAGGTTTTCTTGTCACCATGAACAACATTTCCAACACGGCCTTAGTCCTTCATAATGCTAGGAAATCAAAGTTGCATCCACGTGACTCCTGAAAAATTAAAAGTAAAAGAAAACTCAGGGAAGTAGTGGGACAAGGGTCTTAAGGCCACTTTCATACCTGGGGAAATTGTACAGGTCATAAATATCTGAAGCTGCAGTTTTCAACTTGTTTGGGCCCAGAAAATGAAAACTTATCTAGAATTCCAATACATAAAATGGGTAAAAGGATCTAGGCTCTGTCTGGCTAAAGTGCATGGAAGTTCTTTCTGATGGTCGTTTGCCTACTCCACATTCCACAGCTAACACACACCATATAAACCTGAGTCACTTCTGCCCAACCCCAGTTCCCTAGAACAGAGTGAAAAAGCAACTCAGCTACACTGCAAACCTGCAAAATAAACACTTGGTTTAGCTGTGCGCATGGTAATAATCGAAATTTTAATAATACCTTTAAGCTACATTTATTTTGGGCTTGGTATGTGCCAAACATTGCTCTAAGCACTTTTACATGTACTACTTTCATTGTATCCCCACAACACTTCTAGGAAGTTAAGAACTATTTTCATCCCTCTTTTACAGATGAGGAAACTTAGGTCTAAGGAAATTAGGCACCCTGCCCAAACTTGTGAGTGGTAAAGCCAGGATTTGATTATAGAAAGTCTGATTTCAGAGTCTCTAGAGTCTCATTGGTTCTGTTAATTTGGGCAAGTTATTAAACTTACAGGATTTTTGTGCATGTGTCCAGTTTTAGTTTTCTTTCGTTTCCCTAAAAATCAAAGGCAGGCAGAGAAGCCAATCGGTTCACAGGGGGTTGAACCTAGGACCAGTTTTACTCCTTCCCTCTCGGCACACTGGAAAACAAATGACTACCTTAATAGCAACAGGAAAATCTGACATCCTTGGTCTATGGTTCACAGGAGGAGGGATTGCAGCATGAAGCCATGGCTATAAATATCAGAGTTAATGAAGGAGGACTCCTGGAGACCTAAATGAATCCATTTTATAGGTTTGTCATACATCAGGTTAATATGATTTTGACAAATAATTATATTGAAAACTGGACAGGGACCGAGAATGTTGTTATGCCTTTTGAATGTTACAGCAGAGCCTTCTGGCCAATTAAAGGGTGACGGCGCCGAAACCAAGGCATAGAGCAACACTATTAATAATTTGTGGCAGTTAGACAAAGGAGCCCACAGCTCTGTCCCCACCCTGGCACAGGCAATGTGATTGTCATTGTCTGCTTCCTAAATGATCAGAACAGCTTCTTCATATAGATCATTGTACAGAGTTAGATCTGGTATGGATACAGGAGGAAGGAGGAAAGTCAGAACAGGATGCTAATGTGGCTTCTTTTTTCTTTATTTTCTTTTAGCATTGACTATCAGGCTTTTTACGTGGAAGGACAAAAATACTGGGGAAGCCCTGAAAACAGGCTTGAGAAGGTAACTTATTGTTTGGTTAGAAGGACAGTTTATTTTCTCTTGGGTTAATTACAGTGGCCTCTGAGGGAAAAGAGATTCCTATTGGGGAAAAAAAAGATATTATGTGGCTGTGACATTTGCCATCATCTAATTGGGTCAACCTGAAGCCCTGGAGCTGTGTTCCAGTCTGAAGAACTGAGTTCCCAGAAACCATGACCTCAGGGAAGCATTAAAGTACATGAATTTTTCCTTGGCCGTTGGGGGCTTCTTTCTAAAACACAAGCTATTCTCTGCCCTAAGAGAAGAATGGGTACAGAGGAGCTGGAATTCAGCCCTTCCTCTGCTCACTTAGCCTTGCTACCTGGAGGAAAGGTGACTTTTTAAAAATTTGCTCAAAGGCACTGTATGGGGCAGCAGTGGCCTTCAGCTCATCCAACAGGGCCAATGACCCACTGCTTAGGCTATAGGGCAATATAAAGGGCCAGCTTGAATTTGTCTTTTTATGCTCCCAAGCAACTACCATCTGCCCTTCGTATTCTCCTGCTTTACCATGCTCTGCCTCCTCTAACATGGTGAGAAGAGAGTGAGAAATGAGACTCTACTACTCTAAAAATATAATTCCACTTTGTTCTGGCTCTGTCGCAATATTTCTTATCATGGATAAGTTCATTTCCTCATTATTCTCCTCTCCCCTACTCTTACCAAGTAAGAGTAGTACTTTTTCCCCCTTTGCTTCCCTCCCCTCTGAGTAGTTTCCAAGCCAAGAATTCCTAGTTAGATGTTTCTCTGAATTTATGTATCAATGAGGATCTTGTGCAAATGCTAAAATGGAGTTTTCAACAAAGTAATTTTGTTTTCCTTACCACATCTTCTATATCTGTTTTGTGTTAAATTGTTTAGCTAAATTCTCATTAAGGTCAGTGTGGTGACTTTCCTGAGAAAGCAAGCCAAAGCATTGCCATGAGGCATAGTCTCAGTTCTCAAGGACAGCTGTTCCTTCCTCCCATCCAAAAAATTGCCAGTAGTGCTGGAGCCTCTCCAGGCCACTGAGCACCGGCTCCAGTACCCTTTGCCACGGTGCCCACCCCACCTCCATGTGCCTTCTTGCCACCACCCAGTCTGAGTGGGACTTGGCTTGAGGGAAGCATCCTGTAAAACAGAGAAAGGCCTAACTCTGTGAAGCTCAGACCTAGAACCCATTATTTGGAGCCAATATTACCCTCCTTTTTTCCTTTCCCAATGTCAAGAAAGGACAGTGCCATATATTTTTCTAAAGAGCAGATACACATAATGTAAAATCATCTTTTTCAGTTTAGCCTCCTGCTGGATTCCCCAGCCAACTTTCTGCAGCTCATAAAATAAACACAATTCCCATCCATCCCCCCAGCTCCAAATCCATCACGACTTGGCTCTAGACAAATGGGCAGGTGGTGCTGCACAACGGGGCTTGGATGAGCCCTTTTTTCCTTCCTGGATGGAAGAAATAGGATTAACACAAAATCTTTTGTTAGTGAATGACAGAGCAGACAATTGGAAGGTTGGTATGAGATTCATCCTGGGGGAAAGTATGGAGGGGATTATTAGAGCAGCCTTTTTGACTCAGTAAAGGCAAGTCCACAATCTGTTCTACTGACCACTCAAGTACAGTCCAAGTTAACATGAGTAGAGAGAAAGTGGGCCCCTGATTATATATATGAAACCCCATAGCACAGTGGTACTTAGTCTTAGCTTTTTCCTTTTAATATTGAAAATTTGGGTCTTCGGTGAAGTAGTCTCAGGAAAGGGGGAAGATATAAACAGACGTAGGTTCTCTATAAAGTTAATAGAGCATAAGTTCCCTCACATGCTTGGGCCCCTATGAGTAGTGGAATTTGCTGGGAATTGTAGACTGTTCTGGGGAGAGAGAGAAAGCCAAGTTGTACTTGGCAAACATTTCTGTAGAAGCACACAGTCTTTTCAAGGCTGCTGTCAGGTCACAGTGAAGCTGAGAGGTAGCCATGAAGTGGCAGTGCCTGAGGAATGGCCCTGTTCCTGTGGCATCTGTGGGCCCAGAGGCAGAGCCTTGAAGCAGAAAGAGGGAAAAAGGGTTGCTGAGTGCTGCTCTACCTGTCACGTCAAGCGTTAATGTTCCTAGGAAGAATGTGAGTTGCACAGGGCTGCTGTTGCCATTAAGAAAAGTTTTCTTCTCCTCAGTAAGATTTAGAACTTTCTGTCTCTGAAAATTAATGACTGCACTAGGGGCCTTATCTACATGTGAGAGTACGATGTATAATGATTACCTATTAGATAACCTTGAAGGGTGAAGAGACAATAGTGGCGACACCACAAATAGCCCTGGACTTGGGATACCACAATTCACCCTGGTCTATCCTAAAAATCCCTATTATCACTGTTTCCTGGGGGAAAGAAGAGCTGGATCTTGGGCCAGGACAATTGATCTAGACGAGGAACAGATTTCTTTAGAGAGGATCTGCATATAAAACTGTAAAGTCAGAAATTATGAAGGATCTGAGATCCTTATTTGTGAGCTAACAAACTAGCCTGCCGCAGTTTATGTGTGTGTGTATATATATATGTACATGCATAAATATATGTAAATATAATATGGGCACAAATATAATATAGACTAATATAATATAATAAACAGAAAACAGATGACCTAGACTTCAGGATCACAAAGACCATTCATTACTGATAGCAAAAGCAGTAGGTCAGAACAATATCTTGTGTCAGTTCTCTGTGTCCTTATCTTCACAGAGCTATGCAATGAGAGCCAGATGGTGCCTATATCTGCAGTGGGATGAATTATAGCAAAGGAAACCCAAATTAGGAAACTCTGGTCATACATAGGGCTATTGGTGACCTGACAATCCCCCTCTCCAGAGAGAGTACCCATATCCTTTCCCTGGAAGTTAAACAAGTCTTTGGGTAGAGAAAGGAAAGGTCTTTACCTTTACTACCCTGGAACATCTCCAGAGAGGGAGATGTTTTTAAGCTTTATTATCCTGGAACATCTTTTCATATGAACATTCTTAGCTTGACTGCAAATGCTTTGCTCAGAGGACTAAGATTGTACAGAACCATGAGATTTTCATGGAGAATTGTCTTCCAACAATGAAAGATAGATGAATTTGTTTTAGTTTGCTAGCTGCCAGAAGGCAATACACAAGAAACAGAACAGCTTTTAAAAAGGAAGAATTTATTAAGTTGAAAGTTTATATTTCTAAGGCCATGAAAAGGTTACAATTAAAGCAAGTCCATAAAAATGTCCAAATTAAGGCACCAACAAGAGGTTACCTTCACTCAAGACGGGCTGATGAAGTTCAGGGTTTCTCTCTCAACTGGAAAGGGACATGGTGAACATGGCGACATGTGTTAACTTTCTCTCCAGACTTCTTGTTTCATGAAACTTCCCTGGAGAAGTTCTCCTTCTTCTCCTCCAAAGGTCTCGGGCTGCGTGAGGTCTTGTGGTTTTCGTGGCTCATTCATGGCTGTGAAGCTTTTTCCAAAATGCTTCCTCTTTGAAAGGATTCCAGTAAACTGATCAAGACTGACCTGGAATAAATAGAATCACATCTCCCTCTAATCAAAGATTAATACCCACAATTCGGCACATCACATCTCTGCGGAGATAATCTAAGCAAGTTTCCAACCTACAGTACTGAATAGGGATTAAAAGAAATAGCTGAGGGGCAGTGTGACAGTGGTTCAACAGCAGATTTCTCACCTGTCATGCCGGAGACCCAGGTTCAATTCCTGGTTCCTGTCCATGCAAAAAAAAAAAAAGAGAGAGAGAGAAATAGTTGCCTCCACAAGATGGATCATGATTAAAACATGGCTTTTCTAGGGCATATAATCCTTTCAAACCCACATAGAAATAAAACTCCACATCCCCCAATAGAAATCCCTTTAGTTATACACCACTCTTCAGGATCATTTTATATAATCATACACCCAATATAGTTGCATTTTAGAGAATAAAATTAAGGGAAATAAAGGGATATGGGCTAATTCCACATTTATTCCTCTAGTTTTTCGTTTATTTATTATTATTATTTTATTTTTGCCTTTTTGTTCATTCCTCTATTATTGACCACACTGTGTGAAACAACATTCTATCAAAAAGACTGGAGCCCAGGAGTTACAGGCCATGACCATAATCAGTAGCATGAATGGTGGTTCAAGGAATGGCAAGAAATAACATATAAATGATAAGACATCTGCCTAGTGAATGGAAGACATGAAATAAACTCCTTCTTTCTCAAAATACAGTAGAGGGTGCACAGGTGGTTCAGTGGTAGAATGCTCCAACCTTCCATGCGGGAGACCTGCGTTTGATTCCTGGACCATGCACCTCCCCCCCCACCCACCCCCAAATATAGTAGAAGAATGAGACTCTTAAGACAGGGAAGTCTTACACTTGAGGTACAAAGCTATACTGGTTTGCTCCACATTGTAGCTAGCATGCTGAGTTTTTCTCCTTTGCCTAGAGAGAGAGGCTTGATTATTCCCACTAGGATGAGGGTCAGGCCTGAAAGTCTTAGTTCTTTTGGAAAAAAAAATGCTTTGGCTAATCTGTACACTGTTCTTTTACCAACTACTCTCTCTATGAGTTTTCTTAAAAGGAAGAAAGAAGAGCCTGCTTCTCTTTATGGGTTGTAGAAACTCAAACCCAAGAACAAACCCCTCCTAGGAAGTGTACCACATCAGTTCATCATCCCCCACTCTTCTCACTGTGGGCTGACAGTTTCATGCCTGACCCTGCAAAGCCCTTCTGTTTTCAAGCTGAAGCCCTAGTCTTCCAGTTTCCACCCAACAGCACAGCTACCTCTTTCATTCCTTCCTCCATCCAAGTAGGAGATAGATGATCTAAATCCCTATTGCAGGCAGTGACAGAGTGAAAGTAACATCATGAAGTATAAAACTGGGACTACTCATTTCAAACTATATAAAATTATTTTTGTGTAAGTCAAAAAGTAGTTAAATATTGGCAGTATCAGATGGTTTACCTAATGGTTCTTTCTGACTAAAAAGGCAATATGAGGTACACATCAATTGCCCAAGACAACGAGAATTATTTGATGCCCATGACTTCAAATGCAGCACACACATGGATGATCCTCAAGCCAAAGTCTCCAACTGCAACTTCTCTCCTGACCTACTGGACATCACCATTTGGATGTAACAAATGTACCTCAAATCTAACATGTCCAAAATGAAATCACACTTTCTCTTCTCAGACCAACTCACTCTATATTCCTTATGGCAAATGGCTCCACTGTCTATGTCAAATCCCCAAGTACTGCTCAGGGAATAATTTTAGCCGCTCACTCCTTACTGCTCCACTTCCAGTCAGTAGAAACACAAGGTATTAATATCTCCTGTTAATTTATGTCCTTCCCCACAGCCCTCTTACAAGTCCCAATCATTTACCTTTATTCTAGCAACTATCTATTTTCGCTGCTTCTACTTTTCATCATACCTCTAACTCACAGGAAATCCTTCAATCACAGAAATATTTCTGAAACACAAATCTGCCTTTTCCATGCCTCTTTTTATCTTTAGGTTAAGGTACTCATATCTTGTGCTTCTCAAAGGAGGATGGGATTGAGCAGCATTGTCCTTTTAAAAATAACCTTGGATTTCTCAGTGACTTGGATATTACTGACACTTATTGGGCAAGGACGAAGGATGCTAAACATTCTGAAATGGAAGATGTAGCTCTCCTCAATGAAGTTTTCCCATTCAAAAGACCAACAGCTCTTGAGTTAAAATGCACTGGTTGGCTCCCGTCCACTTCTTAAGGCTGATTTCTAGTTACTCAAGGTTCTACACCTGGTTCTGGAGCCATCTTGAACTTTGATTTTCTTATGCCTGTCCTTGCATCTCTTTCCCACCATCCCTACTTCCCAACTTCTTAATTTACCTAATTCCTTCCTATGCATTCCTCTAGACTCAGCTCAGATGTTACAAGTTTGGGAACCCCACTTTGCTTTCCCCACTCAAGCCTGGGCCTGGAGTCTGAGATTTCAAAGCATCCAACACTTATCTCTCAACTACTGCATGTAAAATGTCTTAATTTGCATCTTCTATTTCCAATATGAGTTCCTGAAGGGCAAGGACAGGGTGATCAGTTTCTGTATGCCCAGCAAAAAACTAGTATATAGACATTTCCCAAAGAATTTTTAAAACTATAAAATATCTTCAGTGTTTGTCAAAATATTTTAAATCTGAAAATTAACACATTTACTTGGTAAAAATTCAAGCAGTTGAAAAAGCATTGTGGATTTGGTTGCCTGAATTTGAAAATGGTCTTCACCGTTTAACTTTTATGTGCCTCAGTCTCCACATCTGTAAAAAGGGGGTGATAATAGAGGTAGGTATAATTGCATATGATAAAGTACAAGTATTTGTGCCACACTGCTACTAGGAGTGTGACTTGGGGCAAGTTATTTGACATTTCTGTGCCTCAGTTAACACAAATGTAAACCAAAGCTAATAAAATCTGACGTATAGTCAGATCAAATGAAATAACACATACAAAGAACTAAGAACACTGCTTGACAACAAGGCAAGTACTCAACAAATATCAAATAATAATATTACTAACAATAACGAGAGTATTATAAAAGGTATATATTGAAAAGACACTGTCTTCCCTTACCAACGGCAACCATTATTAACATTTTCTTATGTATTACTCCAAAAATGGTATAAACATATACAATTATACATTTATGTATTTTTACATAACAAATGGGAGCAAATTATGCATACCTAACATTTTTCATTTAACAATACGCTTGAAGTACCAATAGATTAAACTTATTCTTTTAATTCTTTAATTATTTCCATTCATTTGATATTACAATAAAAGTTTGTTGTTAAATAAGTGAATGAATGCACTAATCACAGACACTTCTCCATAGTAAAGGAAAATCTCAACTTACACTACCAAATCTTGAGGCTTTTGGCCTCCAGGGACCTACTACAATACCCCCAGGTGGCTGGAGGAGAAAAGCAAATGACCTGGGGCCAACTTGAATTTTCCTTGAATCTCTTTCAAGGCTTTTCCACCAAGGCAGTCCTCTAGCCCCAACAGGCCTTATAGTCTTCTGGGTCCACACAGCCTGTGTTGTTCTCAGTAAATACACATACACATAAGTGATTACTCTATGGGGAAGTACAACCTAGAACTGCAAGCACAGGGCAGCTGCAGGTTGGCAGAAGAGGAAAACATGCTTCTTCATCTTTCCAGAAGGGAGAAACCATGCACACCTGCCATAAATCTGAAAAAAAAACTTACAAATTCATAAATATCAGTTATAGAAATTACGAAAGTAGGTCATGATACTATTTGTTCTGTGACAGTTAAAAATTTCATCGATACAGAAAGTAAGTATGAATCACTGCAATAGTCAAGTGATTGCTCTCTGTCCCTTCCTCTCCTACAAATGTTCTATTCACCTTGTGCCTAGGGGTGGAATTCAGTATTGAAAGCAGCGATGGCTGGGGGGCAGGAAGAAGGGACCCAGATGGAAGAGGTGGGAAACTGTCAGAGAGAAATTTCCCTAGCATCCCAGTTTTGCCTGGAGCTGCTTCTGCCTGGAGCTCTACAAGAGAAACCGTTCAGAAAAGAGGTAAAAGAGAAAAAGAAATCTTCGTGAGGCTTTCCAGGGATAGGCATTTCTGAAAAGTGGATTGTCTTTCTTGCCAGTCTGGCAGGTCCACAGGTACCATGTCCAATCAGCACTGAGACAGAGACGATAAATCCATTTCACAAAAGTTTCTGGGGTACTAGATTTCTTTTCAGAGACAAAGACACTTCTCAGTGATTTGATCGTCATCACCCTGTGTTTTACTAATTGTCAATTGTAAAAGCAAGGCAGGGGTCAACACCAAGTTCTCAGGATCCATCCTCTGTGAATGCCATGCAGTACCAGGGATGGAGGTGAGCTACAAAGAAGGAAGAGCTCCTGCTTTCACCCTGGAGAAGCATTATTACAATAACACATCATTCTACTATCGTTTTCTAAAATCAACCATTTTTCAATCAAATAGAGGTTTTCTTACTTTCATTCATCCCAATATTCCATCACTGCACAATCAGTTAGATTGGCCGGGCAGAAAATCTAGTCCGTTCATCAGTGTCTGGCAATGCCAGATATAGTTTTTAAAATCCTGGAATGTTTTTCATTGAGCACAGCCAAACTTCCATCCAGATAGTTCTGCCCAGAGGTAAGCTGGGTGCAGAGGGAGAGTGGTGGGGGGGGGGGGGCAGGGGAGCGATGCCCGGTGCTGCACATCCTCAATCATCTCTGCTCTGGACTTTGTGTTGGACTGCGAGGGCAGAGCTTCCCCTTTTTAATCTGCAATGACAGAGTGATGGAAAGAGCATGGGGTCTGGAGACAGTTTCTAGAACCATTTCTTATCAGCTTTTTAAATTTTATTTTTCTTAAATATAAAACTCATAACATGTTAGCTATTGTTATTAATATTTGTTAATTATCATGTATCACCACCACTATCCTCAAGGCCCTTATTATTCATAGTGCTGTCCATAGATCAGATGCATTGGCATCACCTGGGAACTTGTTAAAACTACACCATCTCAGAGCCAGTCACAGACCTACTGAATCAGAATCTGTATTTTCATAAGATCCCCAGGAGGTTTGCACCTGAAAGAGCCAAATGTGAGTAGTAACCAGCCCATTCACTTTGTGCAGAGGGACAACCTTAGTGTTCCCTTAAAGGGAACACTTTTTTTTCTCCCTAAAACATAAATCTAGACACACAGTCAAATAAAATATGGTTTCAGTTAATGGGAACAATGGGACAGAATACTTGACATTGAGTTTTGCCAACCATATTTAACTTCTATTTCATAACCATTTTGCCCTCCTGTTTTCGAAAATGTTAGAAAAATTATTTTAAAATAGTCCTTCTAAAAAGGCCATCTCTCCTGTCTCTTTTATTTCTCATCATGGGTGAGGTTATATGGTGGCTTTTTTAGAAATTTCCCTGCCAAAGCATCTTCTTTTTAAGAACAGATTTCCTGCCAGCCATCCCAAGGAAATCTGCCTTTTCCCACCTTGCTTCATGAAGGAGCTGGTTCATGTTACAACCTGGCCTCACCCCTTCAGGGAAGGCCCACCTGTTAAATATCTGTTTCTTTCAGCTTCCCATGCAGGATACCAGGCCGCTTGCAACAGCAGTTTCTGAATGTGCTTTCAATGCATACTTACCACAGAGCTACAATTCCTCAACATGACCAATGAATTAGAGAGAGAGACAGCTGCCGCTGCCAAGGCCCCTATTTCCTGGTCAAAGACCTCTGGTTAACACCTGTGATACCATGGAGACAATGTTTAGAAACAACAATGCCTCCTGAGCTGTGAACTGCTATCCTAAAAATTTGTGCAAAGAGAGCTCATTTTTGCAATAATTTTGTATTTTTCCAAATTTCTATTCTAAAAAATATTTGTATCCACTGGGTGAAATTTCAATGGAAGTGGTCTTCATCAAGTATCCTTGACTAAGAGCCATCAAGTTCATGGGCTTCATGGGAATTACTCTGGGGACCTCTGGAATCAAGAGAGGGCTTGCTATGGGTTCTGGAGATAGTATCATATTTTGCTGGGTTGTGATCATTTACAAGTAATTGAAACTCATCTCAAATTAGCTCAGGTTAGCTTAGCAGCTGGGCAGAATGCTGAGTGTTTCATAGATGGAGGAAGAGTTGTACAACTAAGGCTTTAGGAACTGAAACAGACCTTAAAGTATCCAGAAAGTTTTCTTGTTGCTGTGTTTATGTGTGTATGCATATGTGCATATGCACTCGCTTTATCACTAGAGAAGACAGTTGCAAGTAGCTCCAAGCCTCATTTTCCCCATATTATTGAACCCCAACTAGTCAGCAATCTCCTGGCCTGGGACTTCCAGAAAGATGACCAACTAGAGTAGCTCGAGATTAGCCCTACTCCATGGAAAAGTTGGAAAAGGGATAGGAGGGCTACTGAGGTGGCGATTCCGAAGTGCAGCTGACCTGGGAGAGCCTTTGTACCACATGTGGCAGCCCTGGTTGCAGAGGCCGAGGAACTGAGAGGCAGAAAGCTGGGGCCTGATATGTAGGCATGGGGCTGTGGAGCCTGCAGGAGTGCATGGATGGGGTCGGGGGACTGGGAAGTGAGCCAGGCTGTGTTCCTTGGGAATGCTACCTTGACCAGTGCAGTCACATGACCAGCGACTCATCCCACACCCCGTGCACCTGACCCCATCACCCACTCCCATTCCCTGCACTTCACGTGCCCCCACCCCACCAGCCCACCTAGTGCACATTCCTGCCCCACACCCACACCCCAGATGCAGCCCAACTCACCTCCCCTGCACACCTCTGGAGCACTACCTCACCCTCCCTACTTCCTGCAGGCTGTTGCCAGTGCATAAATGTTGCATGCACTAGCCTCCACTAGGCTACCCCTATCCCCCAAGCCATAGTGTCATACAGCCTCACCCCCCACTCCCTGAGCTCAATGCATCTGTTTATGGCACTCTCAGGCCCACACATGCATGTGGGCCTCCAATCATATCATTCAGCTCTGGGAACTGCACTTTACAGCGGTCCTAGAACCACGCATGTGCACAGCTCTCAGCCGTACTTCCCAGCTCTGAGAAAGTGCCAACCTGGCAGCCGGGCCACAGCTGCCATCAATTCATGAAGGTGTAATGGCCAACATGCTGCCAGAGCTCTATGCATGCACACAAAGGGCCCCGTTCCTTAGACCAGTGCATACCAGGTTTATGCGCCTAGATTGGTGCACCTGCACAGCTACATCCTCCCTGAAGGCTGGGTGCCTACATTCACAAGCATCAGCATAACATCCCCAACCTGCTCCCATACCTGCCCTGAAACAAATCACCTACTGAGTGCTCTGCCCTGTACCCTGCTCCCTGCTGTACAACCATCCCACAAACACAAGGCCTTAGACTACTGAAAGAAATCAACTCCCAAAGTAAATCAGTCAAGATATTTACATGCAACGAGGACGGCAGATCACTAAGCATATTACAATGCAGACAGATATAGCCCTGCCTAATGACCAATTTGAAAAACCAGAGGAAACACAGACATTGGAACAACTAATCAAAGATGTCCATACCACCCTACTTAATAAAATAACTGAGATAGCAAATGACATAAAGGAGATCAAGAAGACAGTAGAAGAGCACGAAGAGAAATTTGAAAGAATAAATAGAAAAATAGCAGAAATTACAGAGATTAAAGATTCTGTTGACCAAATAAAAAACATACTAGAGGCACGCAACACCAGATTTGAAGAGACAGAAGAAAGAATAAGTGATATAGAGGACAGGATAATTGACTTCGAAGACTCAAAATAGCAAATTGCAAAAAAAGATGGAAAAAAATTGAATGGGAACTCAGGGAAATAATAGACAAAACAAAGCATACAAACATAAGAATCAGTGGTGTCCCAGAAGGAGAAGAGAGGAGTAAAGGGCTAGGAAAAATAGTTGAGGATATAAAGGGGGAACACTCCCCAACCCACATAAAGGACATAAATACACAAGTCAAAGAACTCCGAACAGAATAAATCCAAATAGGCCTTCCCCAAGGCACATACTAATCAATCTGTCAAATGTTGAAGAGAAGCAGAAAATCCTGAAAGCAGTAAGGGAAAAACAATCTACTGCGTACAATGGAGACCAAATAAGACTGAGATCAGACTACTCAACTAGCACCCTGGAAGCAAGAAGGCAGTGGTATGATGTATTTAAGATCCTGAAAGAGAAAGACTTCCAGCCAAGAATTCTGTACCCAGCCAAATTGTCCTTCAAAATTGAGGGAGAGATTGAAGTTTTCGCAGACAAAGAAGTCCTGAAAGAATTTGTCAACAGGAGAATGGCCCTGTAAGAAATACTAAAAGAAGTTCTCCCAGCAGAAAAAAAAAAGGCCATGCCTTCAATCATGAGGCTTACTCTTGTGAAGCTTATATAGGTAGTGGAGAAGCTTAGACTACCTATAGGCATGCCTAAGAGTTACTTCTGGAGGACGTTTGTTATTGCTCAGATGTGGTCTCAGTCTCTCTAAGCCCAACTCTGCAAGTGAAATCATTGTCCTCTCCCCTACATGGAACATGACATCCAGGGGTGAAATTCTCCCTGGCAATGTGGGAGATGACTCCTAGGGATGAATCCAGACCTGGCACTATGGGATCAACAATTCCATCCTGACCAAAAGGGGGAAAAGAAATGTAATTAATAAAGTCTCAGTGGCAGAGAGAGGTCAATTACAGTCGAGAGGCTACTCTGGAGGTGGCTCTTATGCAAGCTTCAGGTAGACCTTGCTATCTATCATAATGAGCCAACCCCTAACCAGGACCATTCCAGCCAATCCTAAAGAACACCTAGGGTAATATATAAGATTCCACAAGGGTTCCAAGGCACTAGAGCAACTTTCTGGAGACCTACAACCTCTAGATGGGTCCCTGGTCCAGATAAGTCCTGAAACCTAGCCCAGCCTCTCCAGAATATCAGATAGTTCCATCTCCCTATCCCATATTAGTGACAGACCCTTCCAATATGAGAAATTTAGAATTGTCATAGCCCAAACACCCCTAAAGACAAGTAAGGAAAGATCAAAGGTGATGGTGGAATTATGTATAAAAGATAGGACTTAACAAATGAAAATGAATGCTGAATCATTAAATTGATATTTCCTTTAGTCTCCAGTATTTTAGAGTAGCTAGAAATAAAAACCTAAAATTGTGAAATTGCAACCCATGTCAAAGTCTGAAATATGTTCTACAACTAATTGTGGTGCTGTGCTCTGAAATTTATAGCATTTTTGTATATATGTTATTTTTCACACACAAAAAAGTCGATTGTGATGATAAAAAAGTATTTAAGCCATCTAGCCTCCTATATTCTGGAGAAGGAAAAATATGAGAGGGTCATATGGTAGCCCATGACAAACTCTGGGATCTGTCCTGTAGCCACTTGTTGAAGAATGCTTTGAAAACTATTGCTTTTTTATTTCTTTCCTTTGTATATATGTTATACTATACAATAAAAAAAAGTTTAAAAAAAATTATGGCCTGGCAGCATGTGGATTGGTTTTCACATTTTAAAAGGATTGTAAAAAAGAAAACAAAAAAGAAAGAAGAGTATAAGACAGGATGGTATGTGGCCTAAAGAGCTTAAATATTTTCTATCTGGCCTGTTTTTCTTTGTTTGTTTGTTTTTCTTTTTTAACATAGGCAGGCACCAGGAATCAAACCCAGGTCTCCAGCATGGCAGGCAAGAACTCTGCCACTGAGCCACTGTGGCCCACCTCCATCTTTCCTGTTAGGATTGCATTTGTTCCTCAAAAAGATAGATTCAAGTCTTAATCTCCCAGTTCCATGTATGTGATTCTACTTGGAAATAGGATCTTTGAAGATGTTAATATGAGGCCAAATTGGATTAGGGTGAGTCCTAATCCAATATTACAGGTGTCCTTATAAGAAGAGGAGAATTGTACACAGGCAGAGATTGAGTTATACCATGAATTGCGGTAAGCTACTACTAGGACCCTATAGACGTTAGAGAAGCCTGGCCCTAATAACACTTTGATTTTAGTCTTCTAGCCTCCAGAACTGCAAGACAATAAATTTCTGTTGATTTAAACCATCCAGTTTGTTGTACTTTGTTACAGTAGCCCTAGGAATCTAAGAAGTAGCTCTTTACAGAAAAATTTTGCCATCCCCTTCAATAGGCAAGAGATAGTCCCTCATTCCCTCCATCAATTCTAACAAAAATGCCCTGGGGAAGACATGAGACTTTCTATTTCTGTCAATATGGCAATATGGTGTGGAGACTCTGATTGATCAGGTTGGGGTCATGTGACCTCTTCTGAGTATCTAGGGGTAGGATAGCAGTTCTCTCAAGAAAAATCACAAGTTACTAAAAGGAAAGGAAAGGTTTGAAGAGCAAGGCTAAATAATCTATACTCTGTAGGAAACATGATATTGCTCTTGAATGGGACTATTTCCAAAGTTTTGGACAGTGTTGAGGAAGGAACAAGAGTGCTGGGTTCAGCAACAGTGGAAAGTTGGATCTGAAGGAGTGGGGAAAGTACTACTTCATCTCCTAAATCTGAAGAAGCTGTAGCAGTGGGATTGGTCACCCCCCTTGGAGGGAGAGGCCTTTGTAGGGATACAGGAACTGCCAAACGACAACCTGGCAGGAAGAAGATCACTCTTTCTCTGGCCTCTAGCTTCTTGTCAGTGTCTCCCATTGGTCAAACCCAACAAAAAGCCACAGGGCAAGTTCTAGGTCAACTGCCAGAACACATAGCATGGCAAAGGAGTGTGGGGAGTGGATCAGGAGGATCAAATTGAGAAAATCCACACACAATGTACATTGAAAAGAGCAGGATTTATTTTTTGACTCTACTAAGGGCTCGCCTATGTGGTCGCAGAGGGCCAACACTTAGAATTGTGCCATACTTGGTTTAATAATCAGCTACTGCCATCCTGAAATTCTTAATATTGTTGAACAAGAGGCTCTACATTTTCATTTTGTATTAGGCCCTGCAAATTATGTAGACATCCTGGCTCTATTCTAATGACGGCGACCTCAGCAAGTGATTTTTTTTCTCCTATGACTTTCAGTTTGCTCATCTGTAAAATGAACTTAATAATATTTTCCTCTCAGGATTGAAGAGCAAATGAAATGTGTTTTAAAGGACTTGCTCCACCAGAGTGAGTGCTCAACAAGGACAGTTTCCTTCATTTTCCCCTAAATATCCTTTCTTCTTCTTCCTTAGGAGAGGGACCCTAACAGCTTTAGGCAGCAAACTCAGGAAAGAAAATTCAGGAGTTGCCCTCCAAATGCCAAGAAGTAAAATGGCTAAATAACCCAACTGTTATGGAGTGAATTGTGTTCCCCCAAAAGACATATTCAAATCCTAACCCCAGTTCCTATGGATGTGAACTAATTGTTGACAAGATCTTTGAAGATTTTTTTTTGGTTAAGATGAAGACAAACCGGATTAGCATGGACACTAATCCAAAATATCTGGTGTCCTTCTAAGAAGACACTAATCCAACATATCTGGTGTCCTTCTAAGAAGAGGAAACATAGACACAGAGAGACAGAAAGATGGCCAGTGATGGAGGCAGAGATTGCATTGTGATGCCACAAGATAAGGAACATCATGGATTGCTGGTCACCTACAGACATCAGAGGACACATGGCCCTGAGGATACTTGATTTGGACTTCCAGCCTTCTGAACTGTAAGACAATAAATGTCAGTTGTTAAAGCCAGCTAGTCTGCGAGCACTTTGTTACAGCAGCCTTGGCAAACTAAGACACCAGGTAAATCGAATCCTGGCCTTTATCACAGACTACAAGCTGATCAGAAGGGGAGAATTGAAAGAGGAGTTTTAGCCACTCTTTCAGAGAACATTTGAGTTGGAAAGAACTTTATAAAACCCCTAATTCTCTTGTTTTATTTATGTGGAATCTGAGGCCAATAACTATCAAAAACCTTACCCAAGGTCACAGACATAGTGAGTGCCAGAACTTTACTTCAACCCAAGAACCACTGGAGCCAAGTTCGGTATGTTTTGCATAAACTGCATATTCACTTTCATACCAGAAACTGAAAGTGGTTCACTTAAAAATAAGGGTTGGGAATTATTATCAACTTATTGTGGTACAAATTGTTCTTTTTCAACTTGACTTTCCTCTTCCCCTCTTCTCACCAAAAAGTACCACCATGCCCTGCCCCCCAACTCTTTCTTCCTTTGTTCTTCCAATTCAAAGAAACATAGTGTTTATTTTCTTAGGGAAATTACTAGCATCATGGGCACTGTCAGCCTTGAACTAAAGGACCACAGCACTCTGTGATAGCCAATGGCTATCACAACAGCAGGATGCCCAGAACATACAGCAGTGCTTGATGGAGCATGGATGAAAATTTCATTTTTTCAGCATTATAACTGGGCTCTAAAATGTTCATTGTTTTGTGAGTCTTGTTAGGGTAGATCTTCTTCCTGCATGTATACCTAAAGGCTTTTGTAATTTTCATGAGGGTATTTTTTTAAGATGCAAAAGCCTTTATATCCCACGGCAAATTTTAATCCAGTGAGGACAGTCTGTTTCTCCTGGCAACACTGAGGATATTAGATGAACAGGGGTCAGCTGGGTTGTTTGAAGAGAAGTCTTGGTAATCTGCTAAACAAAGCTGGGAATTCTCTGAAGAATGTTTAGCAAAGATACTAGAGTTTGAAGTGAATAGGAAGGGTTTTGTTCAGCAGTCTCTCCCTTGCAGTTGAATTCAAAGAGTGTTCAGTCCCAGAAAAGAACATCAATGTCTTTCTTGAAAATTAAACACACACACAAAAGTCTTTCTCTTCTGCCCACATTGAGCATTGCTTAGCTGCGGAAAAGTTCCTCATGCCCCCAAACAAGCATCATTGCTTTTGATCCAAATCAAATGCTATACAGGAATAAAGACATCATATCTTCTGTCTTTGGTAAAATTGATTTTTCAAGGATTGTGCTACCTAAAGGTCAATAAAGGATTCTGCAGAGTGAAGTCTCAGAGTTTGGGCTGTGGATTTGTAGTCAGAGGTCCTGTGTCCCATTGGAACCATCAGCTGTATCACTAGTCCATGTCTGAGACCTCAGGCAAGGCACTTCAGCTCTTCATACCTTTATTTCTCCATTTGAAAATCAGGGATAAGATGTGCCGCCTACTTAACCTCAAAGGGATATGTGAAGATTAGACAGTTGAAGTTTGCCAAGTGCTTGGGAATCAATAGAGGGAAAAATCTATATGAATATAAAGCATTATTATCATTCTCCCTCTGTTTTCTTCTTTTCTCTCATTCCCTTCTTCCCTTGGTCTCTTTCAGGGGATTATCCTGGGAGACTCACTAAGTATGACTTATGTTTTTTACTTTTGGTTGCTATTGTGGAAAATGTTCTTTTCCTATTATTAAATGATTTGTTTGAATTTAGTCCTTTCTATACTATCAAATGAGGTTTCTAAACCCAAGCATTCTAGACTGATTGCCAGTGAATCGCACATGGCAAGGTTTCCTTTGGGTTTATCTTTAGCATCCTACAGAGAGGAGTAAACATCCAGTTTAAGGTAAAATAGTAAGTATAATTTAGAAAAATTTGTCCATTAGTGATTCAAAGATAATGAAGTATAAAAATAAAGCCAATTTAGAGCCCTTGGTACAATCTTTAAAGAAATTCCCTCTCTTAACCAAAAGAGTAATAATGCATTAAATTTCACAAACATTGCCTCTCTGCTTGTTGCAACCACCTACAAAATGTGTGTAACACAACCTGGACATATTATTCTCATTTTACAGTTGAGGAAATTGAGACGCAGGGAAATTGGGTGTTTTGCCCTAGGTAATTTAGCTAATAACTAACAAAGCCAGGGTTTAACTCCACTTTTCTGTATCTTCTTATTTCAAAGACAGTATAATTTGCCACTACACCTTGCTGCTATTCTATAGCCATGGCCCAGATGATATTAAAAAAGTCAAATTTTTTTTCTTTGGTACCTTTCCTTTACTTGGGTTTGTGCAACATACCTAATCTGATATGAGAATCTCATGGAAAGCCTGAAACGGAATGACTTTCCAAGGCTGCTTACCATGTGTTATGGAGTTCTGTCATGCCAAATGCTAGGAACTGCCTAAAGAAAACTGTGAAATCAGAACAAGGAATTTTTGTTTGAATAGTCTTTTTCTCCTAATATTGCCACTCTCTAATTTTTTCACACATGCTATTGTCCTCCTTTGTCTACAGTGGTCTGATCAGTTATATAGCAGGAATATTTGATAGGCTCCAATGGCAAATCGTTTTCATCTTGTGGACTGTAATGGATGTGTGGTGTACCAACCACATCCCTCTTTAAGGGCCAAGCCTTTCATTTTTCCAGTTCCTGAGGTATCCTTGGGGACTGAGCTCCTCTCTAGGAATTGCCCAAAGCCTCCACCAAAGGCATGCCCCCTCCCTGGTGGCAGCCTGCGTACAAAGACTATTTGAAGGAGAAAGTGGGTTTATAAAGATTCCACCACCCGCACCCATCCTCAGCCCCGCCTCAAGGCAGAATGACTCTGAAAGAGTTCCAGAACTCCTCATAAGACAGTGGAGGTCTTTGTTGTTATTGCATTACAGTTGAATTTCTCCTTAGGCCTAACCCTTTTTTCCTCATCTTTTATGGCTATTTGTCCTGAATATACTCTCCTAATAAACCTCCTATATGCAAATATAAGAATCTCAGAGTATTCTTCCTAGGCAACCTAACATCTACAGCTGGTAGCAGAAGTTTTCCTAGAAAGCAAACTTTGGCCAGCTAGCAATGGTGGTACCACTCTCATTGGTGTTAGATGAAGCATTAATAACCCTTAGCATTGTAATTGTACTTGAAGTACAATTGTTAAAACTTACCAGTGGTGAACTGTAATGAGATACTGGTGGACAGGAATGCCCTATGAGTACAATATTTCTGACATTGGAGAGTTTTGTAGTAAATAGTAATTATAGTGACTTTGGAATTGGATGAGTGTTGCTGGAGGCCATCCGAGCATTAGAGAAAGTCAATGAAAGGCTTGAGGAAATTAACTGCCAATATAAGCAAAATATGAAAAACAGAGGGCCTCTTTGGAGCATAGAAAGAATTTCTGTCTTCACCTTCAGCAAAAAAGGCAGAAAATACTGAGGATCAAGTGAAGTATGAAACTAACAAAGATCTGGAGGAGGTTGAAATCTCAGCTTGAAAAGTCTGCTCCTCCAAGGTCAAGGCCTTGTTTGGGAAAAAGTAGGACACTGAGACTTAGGGATGAGGTATCTAAATCCTCAAATTCCACTGGACTCTCTGGGCCTAGCAAGGAAGCTCATCCCTTCATTACTTGAAGATGATGCAAATGCCTGTACCTTGTAAGATAACATGCCCCCCTTGGAGTCTAACCCCACCTTCCCTGTTAATCACCAAACCAAAAACTTAGGGTCAAGTCACGAACATAACCTGGCTAGGTAAGTGCTTGGATTACAACCCAAGGAAAAGGATTGTACACCTAAGGAGCTAAAGGACCTAGCCAACATCTATTGGCAACAGCCAGGAGAATATAAATGGACTAAATTCTTGGAGATTTCTTACTTAAAGAGGTTGAATCTAAAAATTGGACAAAAGATGGTTTATAAATACTGGAGTACTTTCTTTTGATACAGGATTTGAGACCCTAGCAAGATCTGCAGGAGACATGCCAACATTTTGGGACAAATGATGGAGGAAAGGATCAAAAGACTCAAGAAAGTGGGCATATTGAAGTGAATATATATTACATACTGCCAGAAAACCTATTAGTTGACTATGTTTTTTGGGAGAGTTGAGGGGGCATTCCATTTAACAAAATAATAAGGGTTGTGCCAGGGACATCAGCAAAATTGAAAACACAGAACTGACTGTCCTCTGTAGGCCAGAACTGATTTTGGAAGATGCTTTTGCATAACTGCCTCTCTGATAGAAAATATTATTGGATTCCTGGAAAAAAAAAATAGAGAGAGAGGCCAGGTGGTAGCACTTAGCTGTCAAAAGCAAGTTATTTTAAAGGCCAGCAAGATTGGGGAAGGGTAGCACAACAATTGAGATAGTTAACAGAATACAGCATTTCCAGGATCAAGATAAAATGGGAAGCAACAAGGGTAATTCTCAATAATAAAATCCAAAGAAACAAAGTTTGCGGGTAACTGCCCCAATAAAATGTCACTGAGTTTCCGGGCCTGGTCCAGTTTTAAATCCAGGGCCCATCAACTATCATGAGGAAAAATTCCTGCAATATCATGGCAAGTATTTACTGTATTGATTCTCCTAGCCTTTCTCCAAAAAGGCCTATAATCATCTATCTAGGTAACTGTGTACTGGGGAAAAGGGAATACTCAAACATTTCAAGGATTTTGTATTGACATTGGTACCTGGGGACTCAAAGCAATGCCATCTTTTCCAACTCTATCAGATAGTAGAAACAGAAGCAGTTTATACCCATATAGGATAAACAGCAGTATATTTTTATGATCTTGCTCTAGGGCTATGTTAACTCTTCTCCCTCTATCATACTATATTCCAAAGTGATCTAGACTGTTCAGACATTCCAGAGAACCATACATTGGTCCAATTTATCAGTAACATCAGGTTAAACAAATCAGAGAAGCAAGAAATGGCAAGTAATTTAGAGACCTTGGTAAGGCAAGAACTACAGAAGGTAGAAGATATATCCAAGGAAGATTCAGGAATCTGTCAAAATCATCAAAGGTCCAGTGGTCTAAGGCTTTCCAGGTAATGCTTCAAGGTAAAAAATAAAGTATTTTACCTTTTCACTTCCACCACTAAGGAGGAAGCATAATGCTTCATAGGTCTGTTTAGGTTCTAGATGCAGCATATGGAGCTATGTATCCCAGAAAAAGCATAGTCTCAAACTTAATCCATTTCTGTGGGTGTGAACCCATTGTAAATAAGACCTTTGGATGAGTTACTTTAGTTAAGGTATAGCCCAACTCAATCAGAATGGGTCTTAATCCAATTATTAGTGTCCTTTATCAGCAGAATGAAATTCAGAGAGAGACAGGGAGAGAGAGGGGGTGGGGAGAGAGGGGGAAGAAAGCCAGAGGGAGCAGCCAGAAGCTGAAAATCAATGGGACCTAGAAGAGAAGAGAGAAGCCAGGAAAATGTATCATATGCACTGTCATATGACAGAGGAGCCCAGGACCAATGATCATTGGCAGCCAGCCCCAGAATGCCAATCTTCAGCAAGAAAGCATCACCTTGATGGTGTCTTTTTTTCATGCAATTTTATTTTTTATTGATATATATATTATATATTCACATATCATCTAATTGTCCAAAGTGTACAATCAATCGTTCACAATATTATTATTTAGCTATGCATTTATCACCACAATTAACTTTTTTCTTTTTTTGTGAAAAATGACACATACACAAAAAAATCCTGAGTGGGGTTCATGGCCTACAAAGTCATATGGTCCAGCATATCCAGAATCAATATTTGCATGGTTGAAGTAGTACATCTAGGAGCAGGCATGAGCAAGGTACAAGAGTACAGGCAAGAAACATAAGCAAGTGGGTTGGATCCCCATTTCATCCACCACTGTTGCACCAATGCCTCTCTCTCACAGATCAAACTTAAGGTCACATGGAATTCCATTAAGACAAGATTATGAAGGAAGAAAAAAATCCAAGCTGTTTCATAAATATATCTGCATCTGACCCTACATAGAACCAGTGGTAGTGCTAATGGTTTGGGTAATTGAACAGGATTCTTGAAGGACTAACGTTGAAAGGTTGAGAATAAAGAGATTCAGGGTACAGGTATGTGGATGGACCTATGAAAATGGGCTTAAAGTATGAAACTCTTTTTATTACAGTTTGTTCCTACCACAGAGTATTCACCATGGAAGAAGTACTAAACATGCTTGTAGAAAGAATTACCTAGCCAGTTGATGTCTATCAGTTTTGGTTATCATTCACCCCTCATAGTGCTGGCACAATGGGTTTATGAATGGAGTAGTCATGATGGCAGAGATGGAGGCTATACATTGAGCCCAATAGCATGGGCTTTCATTTGCTAAGACTGATTTGCTACAGCTGCTGCAGAATGTCCCAATTGCCAGCCACAGAGGCCAATACAGAGACACTGATATGGCACTATTCTTCAGGGAAACCAATCAGCTATTTGGTGGCAAGTGGATTTCTCTGGAAGCTTAACACTCAAAGGAATGGTAACTCATCTTCACTGGAACCGATAAACACTCTGAACAAACACTTCTTGCATGTACTAACACTATTATTGAACGGCTGATAGAGTGTTTGATCCACCAACATGGAATCTCACATCAGATCATATCAGAGCAAGGGGTTTACCTTGTAACAAATGCAGCCAGGGGCACATGACAGTGGAATCCACTTGTCTTGTCACATTTTACATCACCCAAAAGCTGTTAACTTGACAGCAATAGAGTGGTCCTTTAAAAGTGCAGATGAGGTTCTAGTTTAGAGATGATGCCCTGCAAGGATGTAGTGCCATCCTTCAGGAAATGGCATATACCCTAAATCAATAACCATGTGCTTTATCCTGAACAAGTATATCTGGGAACAAAAGGTCCTGCCTACCATCATTCCTAGTGGCCCACATATGACTCCTGTTTCTTGCAAATCTAGGCTCTACAATTCTAGAGGTTCTAGTTTTCCACCAGGGTACCTCTGATGGAGTGTGACACAGTGAGAGTTCATTTAAACTTTAATCTATAGTTGTTTCCTTATACTGAGAGACTAGCAGGTAAGAAAAGGAGACTTCAGCCTGACAGGAATACCTGACCCTGGTCAGCAAGAGTAGGCAGGGCTGCTGTTACACCATAGGGTCAGGAAAGAATATATTGGTACCCAAGTAATCCATTGAGGCATCTCCTGATCCTCCCCTGCTCAATGCTGACAGTAAATGGACAAGTATAGCAGCCATGGCCTGAGAAGGGCATGGTGACCAGGGACAGAGCCTCCTTAGATATCAATGTCTGGTCCATCAATTAATCCACTTTGATAAGCAGAGATGCTAGTTGAGGGGACTATAGAATGGGTCAAAGAGGAGGAAGACAAATAAAGTTGTGACTCAAGATCAGCTAAAGTGGCAGAAGCTCTAGTTTATTCCACTAAATTTCCTCTTCTAAGTTTCTATGGAAAAAAAAACCAAGAACTTATAGGAAGCAAGAGAATCTGAGGAGTGTAAGAGATGGGCAGTAGTGGTTGCTGAGTGTGCTGTCCAGATGCTCCCTTAAGGATTGAGACTCAGTTCTGCAGCTGCTGGGGTTGTTGGAAACTGCATAATGCTCAGCTAAGTATCTTTCTAGTATCATCTTCTAACAAAGAAATGAGCATTACCCCGAGGTAGCCCACACCCATTTGGGAGTTATAAATGTCCAGCCCCCTTGCCTCAAGCTCTGAAAGATCATTCCGTTTGTGGTGATTCTTGAAGAAGGACCTGTGCCCTCTGTTGTAACTACAAAACAGTTCAACCTCTCCCTTGGCCATAATCTGCTTCCTTTGCCCATCATAGTTGTAATTCCTAAGAACACGCACCAATAAACATCATGTATGTACATCTCAGTGTCTCAGACTTTCTTCCTGATAGGCGCCAACTTTAATCGGTTGGTAGTGATTGTCAAAAAGTGTTGAGAATAATTGTGTGACCACATCTGTGCTCAGCAGGAAAAAGACGTTATCATTTAGAAGGGTCTGTATGGACAGAACAGAGAAGAAGTTGTAGTGCAGGTACAGATACATTTTTGGTCATTCTTGTTCCATTGTATGTGGAATATTGTTCTGGAGCTTGATGAAAAGGGAGTGTATAAGCCAGAAAACATTTACAGTGGCCACAGGGGCTTAACTGGAGAATAATAATATATTATATTCAAATAGCAATCATAAACTAGTAAACAGTAGAGCTGTAATTCAACACAAGTCTTCTGACTCTCCCTTAAATGATACAACATTCCTCAAGAGCTATTGCAGTAACTGTTCCCACTTTCCTCTCCTCTCCTAAACAGATTCATAACTTTTGCCTTCCCATTTGCAGAGAAGATGCAGACTCTGCATATTCTCTTTGGAAGAAAATTATAGTAGTTTAGTTGGTTAAAGACAGTGTATGTGCTAAATGTTTTTTCCTATGTTCAAAATTTAGTGTAAAACAATCATTTTATTTGTAGTTTCTGTGGGTCAGGAAACGAGGGAGTTCTCAGCTGGGTGGTTCTAACCTGTGTTTCTCATGTACTTGCAGTCAAATAGTAAGTCAATAGGTTGGACTTGGAATTATTGGGGTGGGATGGGTTGCCCCTCTCTCCTTTCCTCCCCTCTCCTCACCCTTCCCTTCCCTCTCCTTACTTCACCCCTCCTCTCTCTCTCTCCTTGTAGTCTCGGACCTTTCCAGTTTCTTTCACTTGGAAAAGTTTGGGCATGTTCATAGCATGTTGGCTGGGTTCCAAAATCAAACATTCAAACATTTCAAAAGGGAAAGTAGAGCTGTATATACTTTACTAACCTAGGTTCAAAAACCATGCAGTGTTACTTCTGCCACTGTATTGGTTGGAGCTATCACAAGCCCCTACCCAGAGTCAAGGAGAAGGGGCATAGATGCCACCTCTTGATGGAAGAAGTGTCAAAAGATTTGGAGACCATAGTTTTACATTGCTATGGCATGAAAAATTGGAATTAGCTCCAATTCTAGAAAACTCTTGGCCTGTATCTTGGCTCCACTACTTTATACCTATGTGACTATGAACTATATGAGAATTTTGCAGTCATTTTCTCCAAAGCAAAGTGGAGTATAGCAATGCTTTTTAATTAAACTGCTTTGGATGCAATGAATAGAGACCTACTCATGTAACCATGGGTTTACAAGAAACACCAAACCATCAGCCCAGAAGAGCAGGAACAGCTGCTGCCCCAGAATGAGAGGTGAATCCTAGGGACCTGAGTCGCAGGAGGTCACGGAGTCTCACTCTAGTGTTTATCCGATTTGGCCATTCCCACCTTTCAGGTACTCTATCCTACACTGCTCGCCTGTTCACCCTCTACCCTCTACGCTGCTCGCCTGTTCACCCTCTACCCTCTCTCCACCCTTTCCTTTTTATTTCTGTTAACTCACAGGTTTTGCTCTCTTAAAACTTGTGTTAGCCTCAGGACCTCTCCGCCTTTCCTTCATTTCAAGGCATTTCAACATCAGATCCCACCACTGTCTGAACAGTTTAGGAGTTTCCTGGTTCAAATTCCCAAAGGAAGGGGTAATTTGCTGGGCTCAAAGTGGATTGTCTGCATTTGAGTCACATTTTTTTCTTGTTCATTTAGTGACCAATCCTGTGTAAAGAAAAGCTGAGCTGTCAGCAATTCATGCTGGAAGGAGAAGGCAGGCATGGTCAATGTAGCTATGTTTTCATCAGCACAGTCCAACACACATGTCTACTTCCAAAGGATGGTAATGCAGATCAATTAAAATGAGAAAAGTGAAACATTATTAAACAGAATGTTTTAAGAAGGTGTGATAGTTTGTTTTAAACATACATTCAAATGTATCCACAGGTTCATTTTTTAAGAATCAGAGCTCTGCAACCGTGGCTCAGTGGCAGAATTCTCACCTGCCATGCCAGAGACCCAGGTTTGATCCCTGGAGCCTGCCCATACCAAAAACCAAACAAAATTAATACATCAAGTTAACATTCCAATAATTAATCTAGTCATGTGATATTTAAAGATTATTGTTTTGTTTTCATAAACAATTATTGAACTGTTCTTCCTTATTCAACTACATGCTACCTATGTCAGGACTTCCAAGAGTTGGAACTGAATCTTTCAAGTTTCAAACAATTGGGAATTCAAATGAATTACTGGGTGAAAGTATAGATTTTAGCATTATATGCTCTTGGATTCTTATTTAAAAAGGGGAAAGTCAGAAACTATTCTTCGTTCAATAATAACATCTTGAAAATGCATCTATTTCTAACCACATGTGGTATCTACTCAAATCTGTATTGGAAAATTACACTGTAAATGCTTTGTAAGCTTTTTTTTTCACTCATTTTCAGTCTCTCACAGTCTCTCACTTCTTAATCAATTCCTATTTTCTCAACATAGACTGTCTTGCCACTAAGCTATTAAATAGTGATTTTTTTATAACTCAAAATGAAAAGAAAAAACTTAACCAACCAACCAAAAAAATAAAAAAGCTTCAGATACTTTTTTTGTACCTGTAGCAGTAAACTAAAGGCATCCATATCTCTGCCACCGTGGGGTGTTGAATTCATATAGGCACCTGATATGGTGATTGAAATTTTTTAATTCAAAAAATTTTTTTAATCTAAAATGAATTTCCTTTCCTTCGTCATCAGGAAATCCTTCGAATACCAAATCCAATTACGAGAGAGATTTAATTTCCCTTTTGGTCTAGGACACAACACAACAATTATCTGTGGATGTTTAAAGAAATTTCATAAAGTAGGATTCTCTTGGTTCACACTACATAAAATTCCCATGAAATGGTGACATAGTTGGCAGCACCTGCTGACATTCATGCCTGTTTCAGTGCACAGCGATTTGGGGTAATCTGCTTTTCTATTACAAAACACTCTGTCTTTTTGTTGGAAACTGAAAGGTTCAGAATTCCCAGCTTTTAAGGCTGCCTGCCTCCTGTGACATCCAGCACCCAGAAGCAATTCAGAGATTCTTGCAGAAATTTCTAAGCATGCTGTCCAGAGCCACCATATAGACAAGGCATCCAGGTGACTGAGGGATTTCTCACTTGTCTTCTGGCTGCTTTTGCATCTGTTGATACAGCTTCTGTGTTTATACATATGATTAGGCTGAGAATTCCTGGGTCAACCACCCACAGTTTGTATCAAAAATAATCAGTCTTATTTGACTGTCTTAACATTTGGGCTATTTTAGTTGTTAAGGCAACCAGATCAGATGAAGTATTCATTCGTCAACTTGATATTCAGCAATTGTCTGTCATGGTTCTGAAGTTGGAAGGCGAAAAAAATTAAAATCACCTGTCAAAACAGTCAATCCAAAACAGTCAATCCAATCATGAATTCCTTGACACCAGAGAACTATGCTTCTCTTTCCATTCCCCCCCTCCTCCTCTTCTCTTTAGAACTGTTCCTCCCACAAACACTTTCACTCAGTAATGTTGCTGAACAGTGGAGAAGGGAGATATTTTAGGTTTGCAAAGGCTTACATTTCCTTAAAAGGCTTGCTTTTCCTTTGCTTTGATATTATTTTTTGGCAAGATCTCCCAGCAACTGTATCTGGTGGCCACCACCCTTTAGTCCTTAAGTTAGTCCTTAAAGGATGAGTACACTGATAACCTATCTTAACAGAGAAATTAGGCAGAAATGTCCTTACTTTCTTGTTCAAGATGAATTTCACTTTTCCAGGTACACAGCTCCAAAGCCAGAGAGGGACGGCTGGCTCCCACAGCCCTTTCCTGCTGCTGAGCCTGCTCCAGCCTCCTTGGAATGAATAGCTCTGAGCCTGGCCCTGGTGTGGGCTGCAGTTGGCTTTCCAAGCTGGGAAATGTGTTAGTAATTACTTTTTACTGCTATCTCCATTTGAGTTTCCAGACTTTTTTTCACCCCAGCTTGTTTCTCCACCCAGTTTTCTACTTCATTCTGACTGCTAATCTAACCCCAGCTCCTTTCCTCCAGAAGCATTTGACCTTGCACAGAACTTGGCATCAATTTCTCTCCTCCTACTTCCCCAGAAGGGAAGTGCTGGACTAGGATAATTAGCATCAGCAGGCAGCACTGCCAAACTGCCTGCCTGTGTCCACTGAGTTCTGGCTGATACAACAATAATTTCCTTTTTTCAGGCAAAAAAAGGTGGTGGTCACCAGACACCAGTTGCCAGGAAATATTGGTCAACAATTTGCTTCACAGTTGTGTTATCAGGGGCATTGGCAAAATCAGTTAGCTCCTTTAATTGAAATAACCTATAAGAAAAAAAGAATGTAGGACTGAAACCACCTTAGTTCACATCTCCCTGCTTTTCGGATTTGAAACCATTTGGAAATGAGGTCTGTTGAAGTTTCTTATGAGAAAAGGGCATGCTATGTTAATTAAAAATCTAGAAAGGGTTATAAGTAAAGTAGGAGTTGTTTTATACTGCTTAAGAGAATGAACTTTGCAATCACTTAAGAAATGCCCATTTCTTCCTTCTGTTGATAAGCTGATTGCATACACATTTATTTAATTAAATCCCCAAGGACAAATACTGGGCATAGTTTCATAACTGAAGTACTAGCATATATGTACTTGAAAATAACGCTACTTCAGTTCTTTAAAAATAGTTCACAATTCCATATTTTCATTAATTTGGTCCTACCTTCTCTTATTAGACTAAGTGGGGATTTATGGTAGATGTTTTTGAGTGTGTGTTCTTGGAGTTTATAGAACTATTTTGTAAAAATGCTTTGGGTTATAGGGTTTGGGGGTAGAGACAGAAGTTGGCCAGGTAGAGAACTGTGTACTGGGATGTTGACTCTACTCACTTACAGTACATATTAGATACAACCCAGACTAAGAAGGTGCATAATAATATACAATTGTGCATAATCTATTCTACCCCTCTATTAAGCCTGTACCAACTATCCCGGCTCAAGCACCAAATAGTAAGTATAGGGTGCCGATATCTTTATGATTTGTTGAGAATAGTCAACGTGAGATGAACATAGGTAAAATGGCTGAGTTGAGGCATTAGACTGTAAATCTAAACACAGAGGCATGGCGTCTCTTTTTACCAATAGTCCTGTGGTGAACAATTCATGCTGAATTGCAAATTCAGAGTAGTAGGTTGGGCCTGCCGGGGCTTTTTGTTGAGTAATAAAGTGTGATGGATAGATTGAAGCCAGTTGATTAGGGTATTTAGCTGTTAACTAAAGTTTCGTGGGATTAAAGCCCACCAGTCTGGGGAGGACTTAGCTTAATTAAAGTGCTTGAGTTGCATTCAGGTGATGTGAGATGAGGTCTTGCAGTCCTTAATTCAGGGGCTAAGTAATTTAATACTTGCTTAGAGCTTTGAAGGCTCTTGGTCTTGGCTAACCTAAGCCTCTAGCCAAGTGTTGTAATAGACTTACAGGAGGTAGAAACTGGGTCCAAGTGATGGGTGTCTAGGTAGCAGGAGACACACATCCAGAGGTAGGATTTCTCCATATTAAGTTTCCACCTCTCAGATAAATTAAAACTGAAACTGTTTTCCTAAATTGAGTTTTTCCTTCCCTCATATTGGAGGACTAGCTCCTTAATTAAGCATAGATTTTCATTAATGAAGTACTCTGCAGATAGCCAAGAAGTGTGGGTGTGGGGGAAAGAGTGTAGGCTCTGGAGTTAAAGGTCAGGCTTCAATACTGGCTCCATTTATTAGCCGAGGGAATATCAAAATATAACAAGTTAAAAATGAACTTTCAGCTCTTTCTCCGCGGACGGCGCTCCCGCCGCCAGCCAGTCAGCCCTCCTCTCCCTCTTTCTCCGCGGGTGGCGCTCCCGCCACCAGCCAGCCAGCCCTCCTCTTCCCCCTTCTCCGCCAGCGGCGCTCCCGCCGCCATCTTGCCCTTCTCTTTCCCCTCCTGCTCCAGAGCTCCATCCGCCATCTTATCCTTCTCTTTCTCCTCCTGCTCCGGCGGCTCTCCAACCACCACCATGCCCTCTGCCGCCTTCACCAGCTCCTCCGCCACCATCCTTGACAGCCTTGCCACCCTCACCTTTCCTCCTCCAGAACAGCTACTGGGGGAGTGGAGACGATACAGAGCAGCTCCCGGAGCCACGACGGAGATAAAAGGGATGGCGTACCCCATCCTGGAACGGCTGACTGTCTGGGAGAACCAGCTCCGGTGAGATCGCCGAGGGGCGCAGGCTTTCCCAGGCGGGACGGCAAGCGTCTGGAGTCCCTCCCTTCCTCCTTCCCAGGCCAGCTGGCAGAATTGGGCAGGTGGTCCCCTCGGGCCGCGGCGGCTGGCGCCCCCACCACGCGAGGCCTCCCGGACCAACTGAGAGAGTTGGGTCAGAAATCCCCAGACCGTGGAGAACGGTGACCGGGGGGGTCCATTCCAAACACGTGACTCCCCGGTCTGGCTGGGAACGGTGCACTCTCCTGGGCCGCGGCGGCTGGCGCCCTCCTGCCATGCTTGGTGCCCCAGGCCGACTAGGAAATTCGGTCGGGTGCTCTCCCGGGCTGTGGCGGCCAGCGACCCTCCCCGCGTTCAGACCCCCGGGCTGGCTGGCACTCTTCCAAGACTCTTTGGCTGGCGAACCTCCCCCACGGCGAGAGTTTTCCAAGGTTAAAGGACCCACAGCACCTTTTGCTGGTGGAACCCGCAGACAAACGTGTGCCATGAGCGCCACCTACTGGGCAGGATAGGAAAGACAGAACCCAGAGATTTCACAGAAGGATCTTTCAGCCTGTTGGGTCCAACACCCAGGGAAGTCTGACTAAATGCCCAGACGCCAGCAGAGGATAACGGATCATGCTCCGAAAATTGAAAATATGGCCCAGTCAAAGGAACAGACCAATAGTTCAAATGAGATACAGGAGCTGAAACAACTAATGCTGAATATACGAACAGAAATGGAAAACCTCTTCAAAAACGAAATCGATAAATTGAGGGAGGACATGAAGAAGACATGGGCTGAACAAAAAGAAGAAATAGAAAAACTGAAAAAACAAATCACAGAGCTTATGGAAGTGAAGGATAAAGTAGAAAAGATGGAAAAAACAATGGATACCTACAATGATAGATTTAAACAGACAGAAGATAGAATTAGTGATTTGGAGGATGGAACATCTGAATTTCAAAAAGAAACAGAAACTATCGGGGAAAGAATGGAAAAATTTGAACAGGGGATCAGGGAACTGAAGGACAATTTGAACCGCACAAATATACGTGTTGTGGGTGTCCCAGAAGGAGAAGAGAAGGGAAAAGGAGGAGAAAAACTAATGGAAGAAATTATCACTGAAAATTTCCCAACTCTTATGAAAGACCTAAAATTACAGATCCAAGAAGTGCAGCGCACCCCAAACAGAAAAGACCCAAATAGGCGTTCTCCAAGACACTTACTAGTTAGAATGTCAGAGGTCAAAGAGAAAGAGAGGATCTTGAAAGCAGCAAGAGAAAAACAATCCATCACATACAAGGGAAACCCAATAAGACTATGTGTAGATTTCTCAGCAGAAACCATGGAAGCTAGAAGGCAGTGGGATGATATATTTAAATTACTAAAAGAGAAAAACTGCCAACCAAGACATCCAGCAAAATTGTCCTTCAAAAATGAGGGAGAAATTAAAACATTCTCAGACAAAAAGTCACTGAGAGAATTTGTGACCAAGAGATCAGCTCTGCAAGAAATACTAAAGGGAGCACTAGAGTCAGATATGAAAAGACAGAAGAGAGAGGTATAGAGAAGAGTGTAGAAAGAAGGAAAGTCAGATATGATATATATAATACAAAAGGCAAAAAGATAGAGGAAAATATTATCCAAATAGTAATAACACTAAATGTTAATGGACTGAATTCCCCAATCAAAAGACATAGACTGGCAGAATGGATTAAAAAACAGGATCCTTCTATATGCTGTCTATAGGAAACACATCTTAGACCCAAAGATAAACATAGGTTGAAAGTGAAAGGTTGGGAAAAGAAATTTCATGCAAATAACAACCAGAAAAGAGCAGGAGTGGCTATACTAATATCCAACAAATTAGACTTCAAATGTAAAACAGTTAAAAGAGACAAAGAAGGACACTATATACTAATAAAAGGAACAATTAAACAAGAAGACATAAGAATCATAAATATTTATGCACCGAACCAGAATGCCCCAAAATACGTGAGGAATACACTGCAAACACTGAAAAGGGAAATAGACACATATACCATAATAGTTGGAGACTTCAATTCACCACGCTCATCAATGGACAGAACATCTAGACAGAGGATCAATAAAGAAATAGAGAATCTGAATATTACTATAAATGAGCTAGACTTAACAGACATTTATAGGACATTACATCCCACAACAGCAGGATACACCTTTTTCTCAAGTGCTCATGGATCATTCTCAAAGATAGACCATATGCTGGGTCACAAAGCAAGTCTTAACAAATTTAAAAAGATTGAAATCATACACAACACTTTCTCGGATCATAAAGGAATGAAGTTGGAAATCAATAATAGGCTGAGTACAAGAAAATTCACAAATACATGGAGGCTCAACAACACACTCTTAAACAGCAAGTGGGTCAAAGAAGAAATTGCAAGAGAAATTAGTAAGTACCTCGAGGCGAATGAAAACGAAAACACAACATATCAAAACCTATGGGACGCAGCAAAGGCAGTGCTAAGAGGGAAATTTATTGCCCTAAATGCCTATATCAGAAAACAAGAAAAGGTAAAAATGCAGGAATTAACTGTCCACTTGGAAGAACTGGAGAAAGAACAGTAAACTAATCCCAAAGCAAGCAAAAGGAAAGAAATAACAAAGATTAGAGCAGAAATAAATGAAATTGAAAACATGAAAACAATAGAGAAAATCAATAAGACCAGAAGTTGGTCCTATGAGAAAATTAATAAGATTGATAGGCCCTTAGCAAGATTGACAAAAAGAAGAAGAGAGAGGATGCAAATAAATAAGATCAGAAATGGAAGAGGAGACATAACTACTGACCTCACAGAAATAAAGGAGGTAATAACAGGTTACTATGAACAACTTTATGCTAATAAATACAACAATTTAGAGGAAATGGACGGGTTCCTGGAAAGACATGAACAACCAACTTTGACTCAAGAAGACATAGATGACCTCAACAAACCAATCACAAGTAAAGAAATTGAATCAGTCATTCAAAAGCTTCCTAAAAAGAAAAGTCCAGGACCAGACGGCTTCACATGTGAATTCTATCAAACATTCCAGAAAGAATTAGTACCAACTCTCCTGAAACTCTTCAAAAAAATCGAAGTGGAGGGAAAACTACCTAATTCATTCTATGAAGCCAACATCACCCTCATACCAAAACCAGGCAAAGATATTACAAAAAAAGAAAACTACAGACCAATCTCTCTAATGAATATAGATGCAAAAATCCTCAATAAAATTCTAGCAAATCGTATCCAACAACACATTAAAAGAATTATACATCATGACCAAGTAGGATTCATCCCAGGTATGCAAGGATGGTTCAATATAAGAAAATCAATTAATGTAATACACCATATCAACAAATCAAAGCAGAAAAATCACATGATCATCTCAATTGATGCAGAGAAGGCATTTGACAAGATTCAACATCCTTTCCTGTTGAAAACACTTCAAAGGATAGGAATACAAGGGAACTTCCTTAAAATGATAGAGGGAATATATGAAAAACCCACAGCTAATATCATCCTCAATGGGGAAAAATTGAAAACTTTCCCCCTAAGATCAGGAACAAGACAAGGATGTCCACTATCACCACTATTATTCAACATTGTGTTGGAGGTTCTAGCCAGAGCAATTAGACAAGAAAAAGAAATACAAGGCATCAAAATTGGAAAGGAAGAAGTAAAACTATCTCTGTTTGCAAACGATATGATACTATACGTCGAAAACCCGGAAAAATCCACAACAAAACTACTAGAGCTAATAAATGAGTACAGCAAAGTAGCAGGTTACAAGATCAACATTCAAAAATCTGTAGCATTTTTATGCACTAGTAATGAACAAGCTGAGGGGGAAATCAAGAAACGAATCCCATTTACAATCGCAACTAAAAGAATAAAATACCTAGGAATAAATTTAACTAAAGAGACAAAAAACCTATATAAAGAAAACTACAAAAACTGCTAAAAGAAATCACAGAAGACCTAAATAGATGGAAGGGCATACCGTGTTCATAGATTGGAAGACTAAATATAATTAAGATGTCAATCCTACCTAAACTGATCTACAGATTCAATGCAATACCAATCAAAATCCCAACAACTTATTTTTCAGAATTAGAAAAACCAATAAGCAAATTTATCTGGAAGGACAGGTTTCCCTGAATTGCTAAAAACATCTTGAGGAAAAAAAATGAAGCTGGAGGTCTCGCGCTGCCAGACTTTAAGGCATATTATGAAGCCACAGTGGTCAAAACAGCATGGTATTGGCATAAAGATAGATATATCGACCAATGGAATCGAATAGAGTGCTCAGATATAGACCCTCTCATCTATGGATATTTGATCTTTGATAAGGCAGTCAAGCCAACTCACCTGGGACAGAGCAGTCTCTTCAATAAATGGTGCCTAGAGAACTGGATATCCATATGCAAAAGAATGAAAGAAGACCCATCTCTCACACCCTATACAAAAGTTAACTCAAAATGGATCAAAGATCTAAACATTAGGTCTAAGACCATAAAACAGTTAGAGGAAAATGTTGGGAGATATCTTATGGATCTTACAACTGGAGGCGGTTTTATGGACCTTAAACCTAAAGCAAGAGCACTGAAGAAGGAAATAAATAAATGGTAACTCCTCAAAATTAAACACTTTTGTGCATCAAAGAACTTCATCAAGAAAGTAGAAAGACAGCCTTCACAATGGGAGACAATATTTGGAAATGATATATCAGATAAAGGTCTAGTATCCAGAATTTATAAAGAGATTGTTCATCTCAACAACAAAAAGACAGCCAACCCAATTACAAAATGGGAAAAAGACTTGAACAGACACCTCTCAGAAGGGGAAATACGGATGGCCAAGAGGCACATGAAGAGATGCTCAATGTCCCTGGCCATTAGAGAAATGCAAATCAAAACCACAATGAGATATCACCTCACACCCACCAGAATGGCCATTATCAACAAAACAGAAAATGACAAGTGCTGGAGAGGATGCGGTGAAAGAGGCACACTTATCCACTGTTGGTGGGAATGTCAAATGGTGCAACCACTGTGGAAGGCAGTTTGGTGGTTCCTCAAAAAGCTGAATATAGAATTGCCATATGACCCAGCAATACCATTGCTAGGTATCTACTCAAAGGACTTAAGGGCAAAGACACAAATGGACATTTGCACACCAATGTTTATAGCAGCATTATTTACAATTGCAAAGAGATGGAAACAGCCAAAATGTCCATCAACAGAAGAATGGCTAAACAAACTGTGGTATATACATACGATGGAATATTATGCAGCTTTAAGACAAGATAAACTTATGAAGCATGTAATAACATGGATGGACCTAGAGAACATTATGCTGAGTGAGTCCAGCCAAAAACTAAAGGACAAATACTGTATGGTCCCACTGATGTGAACGGACATTCAAGAATAAACTTGGAATATGTCATTGGTAACAGAGTCCAGCAGGAGTTAGAAACAGGGTAAGATAATGGGTAATTGGAGTTGAAGGGATACAGACTTTGCAACAGGGTTAGATACAAAAACTCAAAAATGGACAGCACAGTAATACCTAAGTGTAAAGTAATCATGTTAAAACACTGAATGAAGCTGCATCTGAGCTATAGGGTTTTTGTTTTTACTATTATTATTACTTTTATTTCTTTTCTCTATATTAATATTCTATATCTTTTTCTGTTGTGTTGCTAGTTCCTCTAAACCGATGCAAATGTACTAAGAAATGATGATCATGCATCTATGTGATGATGTTAAGAATTACTGATTGCATATGTAGAATGGTATGATTTCTAAATGTTGTGTTAATTTCTTTTTTTTCCGTTAATTAATAAAAAAAAAGGACTTTCATACTATACAATGAAAATATGTCAAAATAAATTTAACCCATTAATGAAGGGGCCATTAGGATGCTAAAACTTGTTCAAGAATTAGAGAGATGGAATACATATCTATAGCTAGATAGATAAGCATTGAAATGTCCTTTGGAATTATATTTTGTACTGGACAGAAATCATTTGTCTTATTATCAGACAAAAACCCATACGTTAACCTAGCTTCACAGAGTGTAAAGTGCAGTGTCTAATGTAAATGTGATCCTAATCAATAGTAAGTAGTAAGACAAACAAGGGTACAACCCTCTAGAGAATTAATAATCATTGGGCTCTGTTGGGGACCAAATCATATAACCCATAAAAGACATGTTCAAGTCCTAATCTGTGTTCCCGTGGTGTGAACTCATTTGTAAATGTGATCTACAAGTCCTAACTCTGGGTCTTCTGGGTGTGGACTTTTTTATGAATAGAATCTCCAAAGATCCTATTTAGATGAGGCCAAATTGAGTCAGGGTGGGCCTTAATCAAATATGGCTAAAGTCTGTATAAGCAAAGGAAATTGGACATGGTAGTAGAAGCCAGAAATCAGTGGAAAACAGAACAGCATACATAAGGAAAGAAAGAGAGATCTCCAAATGAAAAGGATTGCTGGAATGCTACAGATTGAGGAAGAAAGCAAGCCCTGCCATTACCTTGATGCTGCATAAATAACCCCTAAAATCATGAGATAATAGATTCCTGTTGTTTAAGCCAACCAGTTTTTTGGCATTTGTCATAGCAGCCCTGGCAAATTAAGACTCTAGTAAGATAAATCTTCAGCATGATAATTAAAGGACGTATAGTCATTTTTTACCTTTTTTTTCAGGTTTTGGATTATTTTTCTCAACGAGACCTTGGGCAAATTACCTCATGTCTCTGAAACTCAATCAATAGTATTATCTGAAAGAATGGGATAATAATATCTACCTTATAGAGTTACTAACAAATTCATTGAACTTATGTATCTAAAGCATCTACCACAATTCACATTAAATGTTAATTCGCTTCTCTCCCTGTATTCCCTTCCTTCCATATTATCTGACATCTTGCCAATCAGATCTCTTTCAATTAGAGATTCTACATATTGCCAAAATAATAACTGATGATTATGGTGAAGACCCTGAGACTCTTCACAGCCCTATGTATCATTGTATATAAAACTGTTTTCAGTGTATTATTCATGTTAAATGTAATTCATTATGTCTAATTTTTTTTTTGGTAAACTTAGTATATCCATGGGCCCTGACTCAGTTAAAACAAAATGTGCACTTAATGAAGACTTTATTTTCCAGATTACTAAGCATAAAAGAAAATTCTAGCAAGGATTTGTACCTGAAACACCAACTGGAATTCAAAAGTGCTTGTGTTAAGTGGCAGATTTGAAAAAATGGCCTCTAAATTACCTTCCAATTCTAAGAAATTTATAAGTAGAAAAGGATACCATGCAGTAAGGAGAAAGCCCATTAATTTTAGTTCTCAGTTAGAAAAAAGAATTACAGTCATAAGTTAAAAATAACAAGTATAGTAGAGTAATTTTTATTTCTTTAAAAACTGTAATTATGGACGATTTCAAACATACAATAAATACTAAAACACCCAGGTAACTACCACCAAGATTTAACACAAATATTTGCCATGTCTCCTTGAGTTTTCCTTTTATTTTATTTAAAGAAAATGATACAGATAAAGCTAAGTCACTCTCCCCATCCTCCATCCTCTTCCTACCCCTCCACCCTGCAAGGGTGACCATTGTCCTGAAACTGATTTATATCCTGTGGACAATGTTATGTTCCCATAGGAAATATAGTGTTGTTTTGTGAGATTTTAGGTATTAATCAAGCAGTATCATATGCTTTATATTCTTTTTTTAACTTATCATTGTTTCATTCAACATTGGTTTTTAACTTAATCTGTGGATATACAAGTAGATTACTTTACTTCTTATGGTAAATTGAGTTATATACCCCAGAAAAAGCAAATATGTTCTTTTTTTTTTTTTTTGCATGGGCAGGCACTGGGAACTGAGCCCGGGTCTCCAGCATGGCAGGTGAGAACTCTCCACTAAGCCACTATGGCTCACCCCAAAAAACATGTTCTTAATCACAATCCTATTCCTCTAAGTGTGGACCCATTGCAAATAGGACCTTTTGAAGATGTCATTTTAGTTAATGTATGGCCAACTGAGTGAGGATGAGTTTTAATTCTACTATTATGGGCCTTATAGAGAGAAAGCTCCAGAGGGAAATAGGAAGTCAGAAGGAACCTGAAAGAGGAAGGAGAGGATGTGGCCATGTGACAGGAAAGCCAGGGAACCCAAGGAATACAGGTCAGACAGAATGCTAAAGTGTGAACCAACCTATTGTGTGGTATTTGTCATAGCAGAAGGAAACTAAGACAGCTTATATTTCAAAACACAACTATCCCAGAGAAACCCCACCCTTCACAAACCACTCAGTCACCCCCTCCGTCAACCGTGTAGTCACCAAGCCAGTGTGGCTCAGGTGGCAGAGGTCTGTGTGGCTTCACATCAGTGGCACCTGCCAGGAGAACATAAAGCTCATTGCCACAAAGGTTTTGAGAAAAATAAAATGGTTCAATTTAAGAAAGGGAGACAGTTTCATAAACAGAAATGGCATCAAGTAAGATGTAATTGTACACCATACTGCCATAGAGGAGAATGACCCCAGGAAGTTCCTGTGCAGTGTAGGGGATAGAGAGACTGTGGAGAGTGATGTGGTTGAAGGAGAAAAAGATGCAGACAGTCAGGCTGCAGAGTAACAAGGCAGACCAGTGGGACAGAATATGTATTGGCATTCTAGACCATTCTGGAAGGGCCCTCCTAGCCAAAGACAGTTCAGAGAGCATGGCAATGAAGAGGATAGGGAAAATCAAATAAGATCCAAGGCCAGCAGCCACCCCAACGAGAGTATTGCTGCAACTTCAATTGTAGTAAAACTTTACAACTTGACTTTTTGCAAAAATGTCAACAAACTGCAAGCACCTGTGAATAAAGGTCTTTAACTGAAAAAAGTAAATTTTACCAAAATTTATTTGACCATTTAGTTATTTATTGACAGAGATTTAAGTGATCTCCAATTTTTTGCTTTAACAATTCTGCAAAATCTATCATTGTACACACAAAAGACTTCCTGGATTATAGATAATGTATGTCTTCCTCTTTAGTAGATATTGCTAAATTCTCCTCCAAAGTTATTATTCTGATTTATTTGCCTGCTAGCATGCATATTTCTAGAATTTATGATCATATTGCTTTTCTTGTCAATTAATTGCCTGTTCCTAATCTCTGCACATTTTTCTATTGGATTGTTTCTTTTTCATGTCAATTTTTGTTTTATATGCCCTTCTCTTCCAGGTTTCATTGCTAATCCTTTGATGGTTATGAGCATTGAAAATATTTTTTCACCAGTCTGTGTCTTGTATTTTTCATTTGCTTGTGAGATACAAATTTTTAACTTTGAATGTAGTCAAGCTTCCTGACTTGAGAGGTAGGTACCATTAGGCTCTAGAGTTAGAATGCCTGGGTTCAATTCACACTTCTACCACTTAACACACAGGTTAGAGAAGTTAATAATCACAGCAGGGCGTGGTCTTTTGTGAAGAGTGTGAAAACTGCCTCATGGGGTTTTCATGAGGGTTATGTGACTTGGCATATATAATGTACTCCAGAATATTTTGTACTACATAGAATAGATCAATAAAAATTGGTTTATTGTTATTATTTTACTTTATGGTTTGTGCTTCTTCAGCCTCATTTAAGAAATATTTACCTGCCTGATATCAAAGATATCATCTTAAATTTTCTGTATTGAAAGTTTTAAAATTTTGTTTTCTACATTGATCCAACTGGAATTCAATTTTATATGTAGTATGCTAAGAAGTCTACCTTTCTCATATAGATAGCCATGTTAGCAATATTTATTGAATAGTTTATTTTTACTTATAATCTTCCTCTGTCATGGATTTCTCAATTATTCATGGTCTGACAATGGATTCTTGATTGTGTTCCAATGGTCTTAATTTCTGTAGCCTTATAATACATCTGGAGTTTTTGGTTATTCCTGGCCTTTTGCTTTTCCACATGGATTGTAGGATCAAATTATCAAGTTCTTTGAAAAAATATTAGGATTTAGATTGAAATAATAATGAATTTGTGGATTATTTTGTGAAGATTGACATAAATTTATGGTAAGTTTTCTCTTTCATGAACATGGTATATCCTCGATTTGCTTAATGCTATTTTAAATCCTTCAATAAGTTCCTATAATTTTCTACATCAAGGTTTTATACTTTTTGAAATTAAATTTATCATTAGGCACCTCATATATGTCGATGCTATTTTTATTTGGATATTTTTAAAATATTACATTTCTAGTTATTTGTCATTGGTATATATATGAATACAGTGATTTTTTTGGCATGTTGACCTAGATTCCAAAAATATTATTTTTCTTGTTAATTCTATTAGATTTTCTGTGTAGTCAGTCATAGCAAATGTAAATAATGATTTGGTAATGCTGACGAAATGCAATATACCAGAAATAGATTGGCTTTTACAATAAGGGTTTATTAGCTTACAAGGTTGTGGCATATTTCTCAGGGATTGGAGCCTAGTCATACTTAAAAATTGTCAATCATTTCTACCTTCTCTCCCTGCCTCTCATGTCTGTAGCCTAACTCACTGTTCTCCCTTCCCCCTCTCATCAGAAACCTCCAGTCTCAGTAGCTTATCTCAAAACTACAAGCCTTCTTGTTATTCTGTCCTTGCCTCTAGCTATCTTCTGCCGCCCTTGCCTAGCAACTACCTTTTAGCTTGTGTAATTGGCTCTCCGAACCCCCTACCCTCTCCCCTACTCCCCCCCCCTTGTGCAACTGTATATAACCTAAGCTCCCTGTAGCCTCGGGGTCTTTAGAGCACTTGAGCCGCTTCGGTACCTAAGCTTGTCCCATGTAACAATAAAGACGCTTTGTACTGATTAATTGGCCTCTGGCTCAAGTCCTTTAGACCCCTCACCGCACTAGGCGAGCAGGCCCGGCTTACCACAGGTTATATCCCAGCGAGCTCGCCCCCCAAACCACCCGAAGTCTGGAGCCGAAACCGCCCAGCTGCGCAACCGGCTGAAGCTATCCCCGCACAAGGTTACAATTCTGAGGTCACGAAAATGTCCAGATCAAGGCATCAACAAGCATTGCTTTCTCTTTGAGGAAAGGCTGCTGCTGATGTCTGCCACATGGGAAGACATATGGCCGGCGTCTGCTGGTTCTTCTCACCTAGGATTCACTGCTTTCAGCTTCTGGCTGCTTCTCTTTCAGCCTCTCTGTGTCCTTTCTGTTTGTCTCTTTTAGTGTCTCTGAATTTTCTTTCTGAGCTTCTGTGGCTTTTTTGCTGTATATTCTCTTTGTCTTCTATCCTCTATGTAGAGGACTCCAGTAAGAGGACTAAGATCCATCTGGAGCATGACTCAACTCAAACAATCTAATAAAAAATCTCCCCATAATAGGTCTACACCCACAGGAGTAGATTAGCTATAAGAACATGATCTTTTCTGGAATACATACTGCTTCAAACCATCACATGATGTTTCTTCCATTCCAACTTATACTTATTTTATTTTCTTATCTTATTATGTTGGACAGGATCTTTTGTATAATGTTGAATAAGAGCTGGGACAGTAGACATTTTTGTCTCATTCTCACCTTGAAGAAAATAACATTCCAAGCACTTCATTTAGGAAGTGAAATGGTTATACTTTAAAAACCAGGGTGTGTTGTTTATTTGTTTCTAATGCACTCATATTGGTTTTGAGGAAGTTTTAATTACAAGCCTAGATTTCCTGCTAAGAAAATTCTTTTGCACCACATGTGAAGCAGTACATTATACGGAAAAGGACTTGGATGAAAAGTTGGGTTGTAATGTCTGGCTATTTGAGCTCCTTTAGGCAATTCTATTCATGACTTGGGGCCTCAGTTTCCTCATTTGTAGAAAAAAAGGCTAGACCATGATCGGAGAATAACAGACCTAGAAGAATGCTACTCAAAGAGACATCCATGGAAGGGCTGCATCACATCGCCTTGGAGTTCAGTAGAACTGCAAATTACAGTCAATCTCTGAGCAAGGAGCCCAGGAATATGTTTAATAAGCCTCCCATGTATTTCTTATATATACTAAAATTTGAGAAGCTCTAGCCTGGTCAAACCCCAGGTATCCTTTTAGGTATGACTTGTCCAAATTAACCTATTTATGGAAGAGTCATGTCTAGAATTTAGATCATAGGATTTCTAGTCTTATCCATTTTCTACTGAGTTATGATTGTTTAAGAAAATGTACTGGGAAGAAAATAAACTGTTCATTTATGTTGGGTGGGTGAGTTGCGGAAAGCAGTAATTCTATTTACACAATGAATTAATATGAGTTCTTTTTAAATAAGAATGTCACCTGGTAATTCATTTATAAATTTCTATAGGCATGACAGGAAAAGAGGCAGTAAGGAACTGAAAAGGTACGGCTAAATACCCATTTAAGCTGACTCATAAATGAAAATAACATCTCTGAAATTAAAACATAAGACAACAAGCTTCTTTTAGTAAAATATTTGATTTTCCTACACAATTTCAGAAAACGCTTATTGTGTAAAGCAGGGCCATGGCTAAAAGTAGACATAAGCTCTGTGGCATCATTCACTTGAGCCCAAAAACCATTTAATGGAGGAAATTAATGATCTAGGCCCTGGAGATGTGAAGGATGATGTGTATTTGCAGCTCTAGACTCCATTCACTTTCCAACAACATACTTGGAATATGGGGAGAACAGTTAGCACAGGAGGATCTAGGGTTAGACCATAAGAATTAATTCCATAGTGTGACCATTTTTGAGTTAGTGGAATATACTCTGCATGACCTAGGTCTAAATTTCTACCTTTCACATTCATGCATCCACCCAACAAGTTAAGTGATCTTTCTAGTCCTTACTTGGTCTTATACTCTATGTTTCTACATGTATGAATCTATTATTATGAGATATTTTACTGACTTGGGTTCAGTAATGGATCAGGCCTTAGTGAGTAACCAAAGAATTTTAAAAAGTAAAATAAAAAAGAACATCTTTCCAAATGGCAGATCTATTTTCTCACTGTAAGCAGTATAAAACACACAAAACCAGGACTACTTATAACAATGGAGAATATGTAGAGAGTGAAAGCTAATCCTTTCATGTGGAATGTAAACTTGGGCACATAGACATTTATAACCCTTTATCTTGACTGAAGTCTTTGGTGTTTTCAAATGGCTCTGGGTTTTCTGAGGTTGAAGTGGGGCCTTATTTGAAATTTAACATCTCCTCCGGCTCCGACTTTCTTGCCAGGGTGGAAAGTCTGCGCTGAGTCAGTGGGGGAGGCCCTGGGAACACAGCATGAATATTTATAAGTGAAAATGTATTAGAAGAGCTTAAAGAACCTCTATCCCCAATCCTCCAAGAGACAAAAGAAACGTCCAAGGGAGACTGCTGACTAGAATTTTTAAGCTACTGATATTTTCAAATCTATTATTTTTAAATGGCACCTCTCCTCGCAGCATCTGAATGGGGAATTTTGAATATTCACAGGCCCATTCCCTGCCTTTATCCGTTGTCCTCTTAGGGGACCCTGTTGGGAAACTTTCCTTTGAGTTTATCAGACCTGACTCTCCAAAGGGAAGCCAACGAAGCAGGCATGTTTCAGAAATGCATATGCTGTCATTAAAATAGCTGTCCGTTCTCCCAGAGTGCCTCCCATAAAAGCATTTTAATTCTCTAACCAAAATGTGGTTCAGCCTTTATTCCGCAAAACCAATTTGTTTATGTTTCCAAGTTCAATCACAATCTATTTGTAAATCCTATTTAGAATCAGAGTCACATAGCCAGAAATGATCATGCTCTAATTTCCTTATTAGAGAGATTCTTGTTGCAGCTGGCAGCTTGATTTGACTATTCCCAGGGTCTACAGCAACACGTTCTTAACCTTGTTTCTAGACTTTATTCTTTTTTCCTTTTGATCCCCACCCCCCAACATATAAATATCGAGCCAGAGAGGAACAGTCTCCCATGTTGTTGCTCAGATGGAGGTGAAACAAGAGAAGGCCACCTTTTTAATGAACAAATGGAGTGACTCATAATATCTGCAGGAAAGAAAGAAGAGAAATGTTCACAGCACATACCATGACAAGAAAGATGCTTTGGGATTCAGATAAAAGTCCATTAATTTAAAGGATTTGAGGAAATGATGTATTCTGGATAATTGAATCAGAATTAAAGCAGGAAGCCAATGCAACATCCAAGAAAACCCTATTTCATCTGCTTTTTCTTACAAATTTTTTCTTTATAAAACAGGTCAGCCAATCTTTTGGATCTTGCAAGACATGTATATTGAAGATAAATGCTCTCGAAAGATGCAGGCTCTTACTGTGCCCCTGTGTCTGCCTCACTTGGTGAAATCCTAAACTGTAAGGTCTGGTTCAAATGTTATATTCTTCATGAAGCTTTCCCCAATGTCTCATTGCCTTCTTAATGTAACACAATCATTTGTTTTATATAGTAGTATAAAATTCAATCGGCCAATCAGAAAAAGCTATTAAAACTGCAAAGATGTTCCCATTTTGCTTGTATTGGCTGTTAGAGGAATATCATATATTGTAAGATTCACTCCTGTAATAGACTGCCAATTGCCCTGAGACCTTGCCTACCAACTTTCTCAATTTAAACCAGATTGAGAGTACCATAGCCTGCTCATAAGCAAGTGTCAAATAAATATGTAACACATGTCACTCAGCAAAAAAACTTGTTCTCCAAAAGAATCTGGGTACAGAGAAAGTGACATGTTCCAGATTTCAAAAATGGAGCTTAAAATGTACTTCTACACCTCCTTAAACTGATGTAATTGTTTTCAATTAGCATCCCAACTTTTCACTTTGGTTTCTAAATATCTTTGGGATGCCTCCATTATTCACTTATGCCTTCTCTTTTTCTTTCATTCTTTCTGTTGAAATGCCACTTAATCCTTGAATACCTTTATGACACATAGTGCTAACTTCCCACCCAATAGTCATTCATTCTACCCATTTTTCTTAGCAACTGAACCTTGAATTTATTCAGGGTACATGTGTCCAGTTTAAAATAACCTTCCAGTCTTCCTGCAATCAGGAATAGCTATTGACCCAGTTCTGGCCAGTGAGATGAAAAAGGGAGTTACTGGAGAGAACCTACAGGAACTTTTTTTTTAAAGAAATCATTTCAGCTAATACTCTTTTTGGCCCTCGAACCTTGGTATTTGCCTTTCCTGTTTCCTTGCCTGGGACCTAGATTTAGTGCCTGGCAGTACTGCAGTCATTTTCCAATGTTAAGACCATATTGTACAGATGATGCAAATAGTAAGATTAAAGGTTTCTGGACCCTTGATGATTTGTCTGATTTACCGTACTAGTCCTGGGCAGCCTCTGTGGCCTTCTTGTGGCTTGAGACCAGTAAATTCCTCTTCCGTTTAAGTCACCCCTTATTGCATTCTGTTGTTTGCAGCTGAAAACAATCCTGGTACACCTTTCTTAATTAACTGAGAGGCCCAGAGTAAATATGCCTGGGATCTTCCCTGGCAAACATACAACTCCAACAACTCTTCCACTCATCACCTTACAACCTCCCCTTACATTAATGTTTAATCAGCATTGTCAAAGAAATTAGCGATCTTCACAGATGAAATTCCTAGAGATCATCAAAGCCCTCTATTTTTAAGCATTTTTAGGATTGCTACATAAAATGTTTTTATTTGCCAAGTCTGGCAACTCTATTTTGTTTGAAAAACTCTCTACAACATTTTAGTTCCTATCTGGTATCTTGACTATTTTGTAATTTTAATACTTTCTGGATGTTTGCATGATCACTACAATGTGCTTTCTACACAACGCTCTTTTTTGATGCTTACTGATGTGTTTCTCCTATAGTAAGTGGTCCTACTCTTCTAAGTGTTGGAAATATATATATATATTACATATTATTATATATATAAATAATATGTATAATATATTTTAAATATTACATATATAATATATATTTCCCCTTTTGCCCGTGGGCACTATTCCTTTTTTTTTCACTCCATAATTTTTTCTTAGAGAAGCTGAGGGTTTACCCAAAAATCATGCGTAATATACATGATTCCCATGGATTACCTTACCACCAACACCTTGCATTGCTGTGGAACATTTAAGTTGATGATAGCACATTTTTATCATCATACTATTAATTAAAGTCCACAGTTTAACTTAGGGTTCACTGTTTGTGTAGGGTCACACGTTCTCATTTCCACATAATAACATGAGTCCATCAAGATCTCTCTGTGTAGCTCTTTCAGACTAGGTTATTGCCCCTTTGTAGTAGGTGTTCTGTTTCCCTTCACATGGAACTCTACTCGATTAAGCACAGGGAAACATCCATAAGTCCTCTGGCCAAATTACATCACTAATAGCATTATTTTCTTTTTTCATTTGTTTCCTTTTTTTTTTTGTAGTTTGTCATGTCCTCAACAGTCTTGAGAATCTGAAGCAAAAATACTGAATCTCAAACAGCAGGGCTCTGGATTCATGTAGGGCATTTTCCAGTCTTGTTTGGATAGTTCATCATTTTTAGGTACCAAATTACAAAAAAGGAAAAACTTACCCATCTTGATTTCCAAATAAAGAATACTTTAGCAGGAGTTCTCTCTTAGAGGCCACATTTGGTATGTGCTAAAGAGACATACAGAGAACTTGGAAACTTTTTTTTTCATTTAGCTGTGCACTTATTATTGCAATCAACCACTGGTATTTTTCTTAACTGTCAACATGCCCATCTGTAGTATCTTTCCTCCTTTATGCAATTTACTCTTTCTAATCTGCTTTTAATCTAACTGAGAATTTTGTCTGAAATAAAATTAAATGGTCCTAAATAATTTTAGACCTGAAAGACTAATACATCAGTAAAGATGGTGGACTTTGTGATACTTATTTTGACTGCTCAGAGAACTGCTTTTGGTCTCCTGGTTCTTGATTATGTTCAGCTGCAACACATGCCAGGGGCCTCTAATAATAGAGGTGTTGCTATGTAATGTTGCCTCTAAATACTTGCCCATTCTGTTTGTGCATATGTGTGCAGGTGCCTGCCGGCATGTACAAACATGTATTCAGTAGTTACTTGATAGCTTTGACGTCCTTAAAGTCTATTCATCTGAGCATTGTCCTAAGCTCCTAGACAGTGGGAAACAATTTTATTGAATTCATTTGCAACCACAGCATTACTCATTTGTTGGCAGCATTACTCATCAGTTGGGCTTAACTAGTGCTTTCTCTTGATGTTAATTCTCCATATATTCTTACCACTCAAGCAGGGACTCCCAGCATAGGGCATAGCCAAGAATTAAAAGCCTACAGAATCAAACACTGCAGCTTAACACAATCCCCAGGTGATTCCTATGCACACTGAAGTTTAAGAAGCACTGATCGAAAGCGGTGGTTTGTAAACTTTAGTTGCATCAGAACAAACTGGAAGGCTTGCTGTGAATTTGCCTTTCTAACAAGTTCCCAGGTGATGCTAATGCTGGTCTTTGGACCAACTTATTTATTTCTTTCTAGTTGCATGGTCAGGAAATCGAATCCCCATCTCCTGCATGGAATGCAGGCATTCTACCACTGAACCACCCATGAATCCCTTTGGACCAACTTCTGAGAACCATTGTTCCAAAGGAAACAGAACGACAGAGTCAGCAAAAATCCAGTGGCTTAATAACCAAAAAGTCTGGATTTTAGGTTTTATTCTTCAACTAACTAGCCATGTGACCTTGAGAAGGTCTTTCTTTACTCTCTACATCTCTTTCTTATCATCAGTATATAAGATAATTTGAAGATCATCTTGAGCACAGCACTTGTCTCATTGGCATCTGTTTGCATGCCTACTCTCCCCTCTGCATTGTCAGCTCCTTCAAACCAGAAACCATATTTAATTATCAGTTTATCCCCAATGAGACCAAAGAAGTCTCTCAGCTGAATGAGTGAATAGATGACAAAATTAAAAAATGAATCCAAGATATGAGATAATGGTTGTGGAAGCATTTTAAAAATGAAAGGTACTTTAATTATTTTTGGATATGGTACCTAGTTCTTTCAGATTGCCAGAAAACTACCATAGTATTAAGGGCACCAATGACAATAATAAACAATTAATACTGAGATGGTGGTAATATTAGGCTAAAGGTAAAAAAAAGAAAAAAAAAGAGAGAGAACAATAACCAAGATATTGAATTCAATGTGCATTAACAATCCAATGGACAAGTGAGGCATGATTTGATGTGTTTAGAAATATAAAGATTGGTGCAATAATAACAAACTCAAGGCCAGGCAAGAATTCTACCAAATTAGCAACCAAAGTGCTTTAAGGGTGACAATGATGCTTTGGGAAAAGGTCAGAGGATTTCTGAAGAAAGGACACTGTAGTTTCAAGCTTAACAATTTAGCTTTCTTTGGGGGATGGCAGCAGTAGGGAGGCACAGACAGAGCATGTGTTTGCCTGCATCCCAGCCCCTATCTGTGTCAAGTCTCTCTCTGTCCCTTACATGATCTCAAGGTGTAATTCAAGACCCCCAGTCATCCAAAGGCTCTTGAATTCTCATTCCACAGGACCAGCTACTCCAAGGGATTCACCCTGGCTTAGAATCATTCCCTTCTCAGGGGACCAGATGTATAAGGGTGTAGTCCTGGAAAAGCTTCCAACTTCTGTGTCACCTTGGAAATTAAGTTCCCCTATAGACCATGGCCTTAGCATCGATTGCAATAAAAGCAAAAAGTGAATGTTTCTGCCTGTCCCAAGAGAATGGGCCTTGGAGAAAGGAAGATTTGATCAACAGCTATATAGGTAAGAATATGAGCAACAGAATGTGATCAGAGACTAGCAATTTCATTTTATTAAGAGGGAGTAGATGCCCTTGGTACTTGAGAATTCAGATCTATCTCTTTAAGAAGTTTTCATTTTCCACTGCCATGCACATCTGTCACATATTTGCCTGAACTGATTTCTTCTAAAAAAAAAAAATGCAGTGTTTGACTAGGCTACAATGTGGTGGGGCTTAATTAATGTTTATAAAGTACTTCGAGTTTCTTTGTTGAAAGGTGTTGGCTGCCATTCAGGGTCTTACAGCACAATTTTTTGGGTCATTGTTAAAATTTTAAAGTGGAATAAAAATTCAACTGGATCTGAGACTGCTGATGGCCAAGTTCTTATTCAATAAGTTAAAAAAATAGCACATTAGAATCACCTAACCACATGAGTGTATCTGCAACATTGCTAAGCTGCAATGCAACACATCTGCAGGAGAAAAAACAAGGTTACAAAATCTAGGAAAGTGGATATCAGCTTCCTTCCAACAGATAATTGTAATGCCAACTGTGGGTTCCTGAGAGATACACTAGTCAAATTACCCAGAGTCAGCATCTCGTATTTTGGGTAATTTATGTGGTAAAGTTGAATGTAGCTACTATTTGACTTTGCATTTCAGATCAGCATATCTAAGAACAGAGTGTTAAGCAGAGCCAAATATGGGTGTAACAGACATAAACATCTATGTGCTTATGTATGCAAATTAGTATAAACATTTGATAGGCTTCAAATTATTTTGAACGGTTTTTCCTTCTCTCTGATGACACTGAAATGTCACAATCTACAAGCACTAACGCTTCTCTGAGAGCTTCTCAAGCACTTCCTCAGAGGATACTTACTCTTACTTGATGCACCATTCTAACAAGTTTTGCTCAGCTGGTTTCTGAGCCCATATTAGAGGAAAGAAATTAGTTAAGGGAGTAGGGCGACCGTAGCTGATATCATCAAAGAGTGACAAAGTCATACTTGCCAGATATTTTGTTGGGCAGTCAACTTAGTTGAGACATTCACCCATATACAATGTTTGCCTGTGTTAGTCAGGGGTTGAGGGGCCATATACCAAATCAATCAGGAAATCTGTAAGTCCTTAGAGTCTGCTGGTCTCCTGCATGGTGTGTAGGAGACTTCCATACTGTCATTGCAGTGAAATTCCTATCTTCCTCATATTTGTGTTCCTGTAAGGAAGTCTACTGTGCAAGGACCACATTCCACCATGTCTCAGCCCAGGGAGTGCACATTATGAGTGCTCAAGAACATTGAGGGAATTATTGGGCAGCCATTTTATCTAGGACCGGTTGGGATGGCTCAGAGCCCTGCAGTTTGGCACACTGATGAGGTAGGCAGGCTCTGGAATCCAGTAGCCAGGCTTCAAAACCTCAGCTCTGGAATCCAGTAGCCAGGCTTCAAAACCTCACTCCTCAGCCCACTGCTAGTCAGATGACCCTAAATCAATTACTCATTATTCCTTTGACTCAGTTTTCTCATCTTTAAAGTGTAGATAATAATAAGATCTAACTCAAAGGGTCGTTAAGAGGCTCACATGAGATAGCACAAGGAAAGCATTTAGCACATTTACTAAGCTTGATATAGGTGACACTTGGAATTAGAAAGGACCCTGGCAGCTGACTTACAGTAATCTTTCATTTTAAAGATGAGGAAAATGAGTTCCAGAAGAGGTTAAGCAACACATATTGGCAGAACAAGAAATTTGATGAAAGAAGGAAAAACAATCACATGCCTAGTCTATATCAGGAAATTTACATCCTCAAAAAGTTTTTTGAGATGTCATTATCTCCATTCCATGGATGAAGAAAGCTCAGAGAGGTCCAATAAATTGTCTAAGTTCATGCAGTCAGTAAGTAGTAGAATTGGTCTGTAAGTAGATGTGAACTGGGTTTGTTTGAATTCAAAGGCCATATCCACTCTTCTTTACCACTCTGCTCCAAATAGAAGTCAGAACTATTCTTTCTTATGGAACCTACCTAATATGAGTGATGAAATGGTTAAGCCAGCATACCACTGAGCTATTGGGAGGGGAGGGGCAGCTTTAATTGCATCATGGAGGCCCTGGATGGGGCATTCCAGTTTTTATCTGAAATCTCAATATTAAAATATTTTTTCCTAGCAAAGTCAGGGAAATATGGCTCTTTTCACAGCTTTCGCATGGCAAAGAATGCTAATAGAGGAGAGAGCACAGTCAGGGCATAGAGGGCACAACTCTGAGTAGACAGAGTCACAGTGCCAGGTAAACAAACCCAGATAGAGGCAATTCTTGGCAATTAGAGGCAGGTATTTTGCAGAAAGTATTGGCAGAGCCAATCTCCATAGAAATCCACAAAGACTGTATTTAAAGGGGAATCTGCTAAATTCCATTAGCAGATGGAGAATGATCTCCGATAGCAACAGGGCTCTACAAGGAGCCACCACCAGCACAGGCTGCCCATGGCAAAGACATTGTAGGATCCACAATGAAGATGAGCAGAATCTGGGAGCAGAGTCCATAGAAAGAGCTGGAAGTTTTTCCACCATGTACATCCACCATGTATCCTTTGTAGAGATGGTCGTAGTTTAACACCTGGGATTTGAAATCAGAGTGCTGGGTTTGAGTTCCAGCTTCACTACTTATCAGCTGTATGACTTTGGGCATATTACCTAATCTCTCTCTGTTCTCAGTTTCCACATTTATAAAATTGGTATAAAAATTATACCCACACCTAGGACTGTTGGGAGGATTAAGTAAGTTAGGGTTTGGATGGCACTTGGAATAGTTCCTGGCACGTGATGAGAGCTTTGTAAAACTTAGTTGTTATTACCTTATAGTGCTCCTCAGAGGATGAGATAACATAGGATTCATGCCTGGTATATAGGAAGTTCTCGGTAAATGTTTACTGTTATTTAATGCTTTATGTATGTGTCATTTATAGGCTTGGTGAACATTTATTTTTGAGTTCACAAAGTCCTAAATTCACCCATCTGGGTATGGTTATAGATAGCCACCTGACCTAGGTGGACCCTAAATGACATTTGTCACAAGATTTTAGTACACGAGGGGGCAACTGGACAAGTGTCCATCTTCCACACTCCAAACTACTCCCCCACACCCCATCTTGGAGAGGACTATTCACTAAAGAAATTTCTGGCTGGGTCTCTACAATGTAATCTACTGATATAAGATTATGGTACAGTTTCTTCTTTTGAGCACACCAGTTATTAAAGGACAGCAAAGCACAAACCAGGATTCAACGTTCTCTCTTGAGAAATCATAAGAATTAAAGTCATCCCAGTATCCACAGGGCATCAGATCTTCTCCACAAACTTCTTGTAAAATTCTTCTAGAGAGAGAAAGCACTGACCAGCTGTCTTATAGCAGAAGAAAAACAAACAAACAAAAAAAAACCCAAGCCCTCAATAATAGCAAAAGATATTTTATTTTAAAGAATCATAACCAATCCTAATGGGCAAAAGCAGGAAAAAAGTGAGAGTCAGGAAGAGAGAAGAAAATAAGACTCTCTTCTGACAGCAGTCAGTTGAGATTCAAGATGCATTTCATCCAAAGACCACCCTCCAACTGGTGATTTACATGGCCTGGACTAAATAACAGAACAACTATGGGAAGGAAACACTAACAAATATAGTGCTTCCTCAGTTGTCAGCCTGGTGGTAGAGAGTGAGCAGTGCGAGCCTCAGGGTAAAGAGAGGTACATGTGGAGGGGTGGGAGGAGCAGAACTAGGTGAAAATATTTCCACCTAAATCCTGGAGGTTTGGAAAAGATCAGAAAAAAAATGAGAGATATTGGCACTCTGAGGTCTGAAATAAATAAAGCAATACATAACTGTGCAGCAAATAAGATGTCAACAGAAAGAATGTGTTTCTGGCCATCTCTTCAAACCTTCTGAATCGACTGCCCAAAGGCAAAGCATTCGCGATACTAAATAACCCAGTCTTAAAATGGCCAGTAGGAACTTTATTTTATTTTCAAAAGAAAATACTTTGTATTCTCAGGCTGTGTTTCTATACCTATGCATAGAAATGCTTTGGCCATTTTGAGTGATGTGGCCGGTGGATGCTCAGAGGGTAAGATCAAATCAAATCAAATCAGAAGCTTCCTTTGTCAACTTGTGGCATTTGAATTGTGCACTTCTCTTAGAACCTTCACAAAGGTAGAGAAAGCATAGCCAGCCAGCCAGCCAGTCATCTCTGAATCTGGAAAAGAGTCTGGCTCCAGTGGAAACCTAATTTAAAGTGATTCCCAGATGACCAGTCTAGACCCACTCTGTCCCAAATACAGAGAATCTGAGGGTTGTGTGTCTTTTGTTTGACACAACTATTAGCCTCTTTGATTCCTCCTGGCAAAAAAAAAAAACAAACATAAAAGTAAAATTTGTGCATATCTTCCTTTTGACATAATGATATATTCTATAAACTGAAAATCCCAAGACCTAATTATAAAGGCCAAATTGCTATTTTACTCACTAATATAAATGGCTGTGGACTCACTGATTTTGTTCTTTGTAATTTACCTTATCACACGGATTCTTCACAGTAACCTATGAAGAAAGTATACGTTCTAGTCAGGGATCTGTTGATTGCAGGAAACAGAAGCTCATTTGGGCCGAAGAAAATGGAAAGAATGGAGGTTGGAGAAATAACTGTAAAAGTGCAACAAATTTTCTAGTAATCAAGTAAAAGCTGATCAAGCCTCAGTACAGACAGAAATGAAGTAGCTCTGGAATCTGTCAATCTCTCCCATCCTCCTCCCTCCCTCTCTTCCTTGAGTCAAGTTCTCACCCCCCACCCCATCCTGGATCTGAGCAACCTCCACGTAGAGGCATGGTCACGTGGTTAACATAGTGCTGCAAAGTGAGCTGAAGTGAGGGGCAGACTGGGGGAAAAGAGTTCAGGCAAAGCATTATCCCCAGATTATTCTAGTACAGTGTTGTTATCCTCATTCATCATATAAGGAAATTGGGGCACAAAAAAGTTAGGAATGTTCAGTCCTGTAACTTGCAATAGCTCTAGACCTCCTGAGAGCATGGGTATTCCATTCAGACATATCTAAAATTTAATCCTATAATCCACTTGCTATTGGATCCTGGGCCAGTTATTTACTCTTTGTGCTCCATTTTCCTTATCTTCAAAATGGGTCAGTAATACTTACGTCAAAGTTTTGCTTTTAGGATTAAATTAATTGAGATAATTAAATCCATGTAAAACCTCCTCTAATTTAGTGCTTAGAATATAGTAGAATTCAAAAAAGAGGTGCAATGGTGGCTCAGTGGCAGAATTCTTGCCTGCCATGCCGGAGACCTTGGTTCAATTCCCAGAGTCTGATCATGAAAAAAAAAATTGTAATAACCTTTCTCTCACCTATGAACCCATGTTCTAAGCTGCCCCCAGTTTACCACTGCCGATCTTTTGCTGTTCTTATTCCATATCTATCTGCTGCCTCTCCCAAAGACTGCCAGTGCTTGGGAGCCTTGTCTCATTTCTCTTGCATCCCACTCTGAGCCGGCTGACCGGCTTTTCAAAATCTTGTGGAATTAAACCGGCTGAATCGGTTTGCAAGTCACTTCTATTCCCAGCAAATACCCTAAAAACCACATACCATCTTTGTTTCTCTGTCTTTCCCAGGCTATCTGCTTCTTTAAGGGCGTTAACCTACTTTTTTTTCCCTTTTCCCTTCTCTCTCTCTTTCATGCAGCTCCACCTGGAGGCCAGTGGCTTGGGTTTGTCTTGAAGACAAAGTTATCATAGCAGATAAGTGCCCCCCATTCAAGGAGAGCTGTTCAACTCCGGATGACTCCTCATAAAGAAAAGAAATCTTGAATTCTACTGCTCAGGTATTATAGACAAGGGATTTCTGGGGGCTTGGGGGAAGGTAGGGAAGGCAGGTCATTCTTATGCAAAATAGGAAAACTGCAGTGTTTAAAGAGGAGGACTACTTCACAAGGGTTAGAAATATGAGGAGATGTAAAGTAGGGAGCTGGATAATTGCCTGTCTAAGGAGTCCCTCACATTTGTCATCACCCAATCTTCCCTCAGTTAGATGTGAAATCTGAATATCAGCAAAGTGCTCAAAAATTTCCCTAGGTGCTAACTTAGAACAGAGATATTCCATAAAGAATGTATGAATAATAGAAACAGGAAGGGGAAGGGAACTCATATTGGACAAGTGCTATCATATGCCTACATTGAGCTAGAAGCTCTGCTTTTGCAGTATTTCATTTCCCCAGCAACCGTGCAAGATTGGTAATATTATATTCCAGTTTTACAGATGAGCATTGCAGAGGTTAACAGCCTCAGGCTCTGCAATTAGAAAAGGATATGCCAGAGCCCAGTAAAAGGACTACTGCAGATTAGATACCAGGTCAGACTTGCTTTCAAAACCTGCTCATTTCTCTTTGTCAACTTCAGGCAAAACAGCCACTGACTGAGAGAGAAGACTTACAGCCAAGGTGACGACTGGCTGAGTAGAGAAAAGAAAAGGAAAGGAGTTGTTTTTAGGAACCAAGCCACTGGGCTGATAATCATTTAAAGGAAAAGATTTGCATCACCTGTTTGGAGTCATTGAAAGACTATTCTGACAAATGCAAAGTCATTACAGAGAGAACTGGACTCAACCCTTTATTATGTTTCCTTTGGCAAGTTATTTAACCTCGTTAAGCTTCATTTTCTTCCCTTGCTAAAAATGAGAATATTAGTTCCTCTCTCAGAGGGTTACTGTAAAGATTAAATATAGATAGCTTTTGAAGTGTTCCTTGATTAGGACAGTAACTACACGTAGTAAGTACTCAAAAAGTTAGCTATTGTCAGTAGTGAGCAATTTTAAAGAAATGATGTCCTTCTTTAATAAAGAGATGTGATTCATTTACAAATAGTAGCACACATTTGCATGTAGACAATAATGTGATAATACCCTTAAATACAGTTTGTTCTTCTTAGAAGGGTGACTACGCTGCTTCTAACAGACCCTAAACACCCCCTTGCTTGTTTACATGGTTAAATTGCTTAGCAACCTCTATTGCAGGATTGAGTGGAGATATAAAATTTCAATCAGGAACAGGACAAAATACCACAAGACTTAAGTAAGTATCCTGTTACTATTTAAAGATTAAACATTAAAAATTATATTTAAGTATATTACTTGATTTTGAATTTCTGTGAATTCAAATAGTTCTTCCTACAGACCCATCTGTGAGGTGAGGGCTGACCACAGCAGCTCAGTATCTAGGTGGAAGGGTAAGGAGCACCTTAGGGAGGGACAGGTATCTGCTCTCTGTTCCAGATTCCCAAATCATTATTTATCCCGTACCTGGTCTTTCCTTCCTTTCATACCCTGGACCAGCTCAACAATGATTAGAGGAAGAAAAAAAAAAATGACAATGATAAACTCGCCCTGTGGGAAAAGATAGAAACATTTACTTTTTACATGTTCAAAGGACATGGACTCGTAGATTTAGTTGTTCTGTTGGATGGGCAGAGTAATTCATGGGCCAACCACACCCATACCTAAATTTCATCAGCTGCCAATTTCCCCCGCCAATAGTAATATTGACAGATTTCTGATGGTCTTTCTTACCCTCCACATTACCACCCAATTAGCCTCTTCTAGTAAACTTCTCCAGAAGAGTTACTATCATTAGCCATGTATTTCAAATCCTTTTTTTTTTCAAACAAGACATGGAAAAAAGAAATAAGCAAGTGTTAAATTTATGAATGACTCAAAAGGCACCTGAACCTGGGCCTTGGTTTCCCAACATGAATTTCTGATGTCAGGGCCCTTGGGGCTGCTATAGTAAAGACTCTTAAATTGCTTTTCTTGTTTGTTTGCTTTAGGTGAAGTTCTTTTCACAGCATATTCTTTCACTTTTTGTCTCTTTCTCCCTTTCTTGTCCTCTTCGCATCAGAAGATCCACCTCACGCCTTACTTGAGTTCTAGTTTCCAGCTTTACTAGCTTTTGGCCTTGAATAAATAACTTCACCATTCTTAGCATCTAATTTTCTATATGTCAGATGAGATAGTTGCACTAAGTAAATATCAAACCCTTTTCCAACTCCAACATTTTCTGATTCTCTATGTATCTGAGAGGGATGTCCATTTCTAGATAGAATGTGAAAGTTAGCAGGCTAACATCAGCACTGTAGCAATGAGAAAAAAGCAGGCAAATTGCAAACAGCATTTTTTAAAGAGACTTTAAAGAACTGTGGAAGCAAATAGAATTAGATGAGCTAAAACTCCCAAGTAAGTTTACAGTCGCTGAAGGTTTGCTTACCAAAGCATTTGCCCATTGTGGTATAAGCTGAATATCAAATTTGAGCCATGTAAAAACACTCTACTAGATGCAAGAGAAAGCAACAGAACTTTCAGTGATATATGAGGCTGGCATAATGGACTGGAAAACAGAAAAGTGCAAAACACAAGACTAAGTCCCTAAAGAGACAATTTCTGAAATCTCAGGTATAAGAAAGGTTTAAGGAGACTGAACCAGAAAAAAAGTAAAATTTTCTGCGGTCTTGCAGTGCTTAGGAGACAAGGTCCTACTGGAAATATGTGTTTGCAATGAGTGGGCAACAGTTCTTCCCCTTAAGCCATTTATCAGATTGTAAACTCATGTGGAGTGGAAGCCTAAGATATTAAATTCAAAACGTAAAAACAGGACATTCAGAGTTGAACTAGGGTTCTGCTAGGGTCTCAGTCAAAAGCTCCCAAATCTCCTTAGTCAAGACCAGGGACAAACCAGATATAAACTGAAATTTACTAAAAACTTCAACCCAGCTCAATTTTTGCCTATCTGACCATCAGAGGGAAAGAGGAACCCTTACTGATGGGAGATTTCCTCTGAACAGTCTCTGTTTTTATTCTTTTCTTGTGTTAAGGTTGCTTTTAATAGCCAAGTTTATAACACAATACAAAATTACTAACATGAGAAGAGAATGGAAATTCTGGCTGTAATCAAGAGAAAAATCAAACAATAGAAACAGATTCATGGGTATTCAAGGGTAGTTTCCTTAGTGTAATTGTTTCCGTAGTGCAATGATTATCCTGTTCACCTCACAGACAATTAAAAAATGGAAATCAGCAGAAAAAGGCTTTAAATAATTAAGGTTATTAAGTCAAAGAAAATCGAAGAAAAAGAGGAGAAATGGATTAAAACACAAGGAATTGGAATCAAAGATACTTTCTAGGATTGAAAATCTAATATCTAAACACAAGGATTTATTAGATGAGTTTCACACCACACGGGCAAGGCGATTTTAAAAAGTGTCCAAATTGAAGCACATAAGGGGGAAAAAGAATAGAAACAGAATACAACATGAGAGATGTGGTACATAGTCAAAAGATCTAATATATGCATAATTGAAGTCTCAAAAGAAGAGGAAAGAGGGTTGGAGAAGAAGCAAATGTAGAGATAAGTATTGAGAATTTTCTAAAACTGATAAATGATATCAACCCATTGATTCCAGAAGCTCAGGAAACACCAAGAAGAGTAAAAACAAAGACAGTACATCTAGGCATATCTTAAAATTAAATTTAAAAAAAACCTGAAAAAAATAACAGATGCAAAGAGAGCATAATCTTCAAAATAATAATAAAACTATTAATTGGACTTCCGGGAAGATGGCCAACTAGAGTAGCTTGAGATTAGCCCTGCTCCATGGAAGAATTAGAGAAGGGAGAGGAGGGCAACTGAGGTGGCCAGCTGCAGAGTGCAGCTGACTTGGGACAGCCTTCTGCATCACATGTGGCAGCCCTGGTTGCAAAGGCCAAGGAGCTGAGAGGCAGAAAGCTGATGTCTGGCATGGAGGCATAGAGCCGTGGAGACCACAGGACTAGGAAGTAAGCCAGGCCGCATTCCCAGGGTATATTACCCTCACTGGCACACCCCATGACCGGCAACTCACTTCACAACCCATGCACCTGAATCCCCTCACCTGCTCCCATTCCCTGTGCTCCAAACCCCCTCCTACCAGCCCGGAGTGCATGTACCTACCCCACACCCAACTCAAGTGCAGCCCAACCTACCACTCCTCCAACCCTCCCAAGCACTACCTCCCCCTCCTTGTTCCCTGCAGGCTGTTGTCAGCACATAAAGGTTGCAGGCACTAATCTCCATACCTAGGCTGCCCCTGCTCCCCTGCCCAGTGTTGCACAGCCTCACTCCACCACCCCCTGGCATGGGCTTCCAATCACATCATTCAGCTCTGGGAACTGCACTTTACAGCAGTCCTAGGACCATGCATGTGCACAGCTCTCAGCCTCACTTCCCAGCTCTGATAAAGTGCCAACCTGCATAGCCGGATCACATTTGCCCCCAATCCACAAAGGGATAATGCCAACCTGCTCCCGCAGCTCTACGCATGCACATAAAGGGCACTGTGCCTTGAACCAGCACACACCAGGTTTATGCCCCTCAAACCTGTGTACCCGCACAGCTACATCCTCTCTGGCTGCTGGGCACCCACGTTCACAAGCATCAGCGTAACATGCCCACCCTGCTCCTATATGTGCCCTGAAATAAATCAGTGTAATGAGTGCTCCAACCCATACCCTGCTCCCTGCTGTACAACCATCTACAAACACAAGGCCTCAGGCTACTGAAAGAAATCAACTCCCAAAGTAAACCAATCAAGATATTTACATGCCATGAAGAAGCAGAAGATCACTAAGCATATTACAACGTGGACAGATATAACCCCGCCTAATGACAAAATTAAAACGCCAGAGGAGACACAGATATTAGAACAACTAATCAAAGATGTTCGTACAACACAACTTAGTAAAATAAGTGGGATAACAAATGACATAAAGCAGATCAAGAAGATAATAGAAGAGCACAAAGAGGAATTTGAAAAAATAAATAGAAAACTTGCAGATAACACAGAGATTAAAGAATCTGTTGACGAAATGTAAAATTTACTAGAGGCACCCAACACCAGAATTGAAGAGACAGAAGAAAGAATAAGTATTATAGAGGACAGGATAATTGACTTCAAAGACTCAAAACAACAAATGGCAAAAAAGATGGAAAAAATTGAATTGGAACTCAGAGAAATGATAGACAAAACAAAGCATGCATATATAAGACTCATTGGTGTCCCAGAAGGGGAAGAGAGGAGTAAAGGGCTAGGAAAAATAGTTGAGGATATAATGGGGGAAAGATTCCCAACCCTCATAAAGGACATAAATATACAAGTCAAAGAATCCCAAAGAACTCCAAACAGAATAAATCCAAATAGGCCTTCCCCAAGACACATACTAATCAGTCTGTCAAGTGTTGAAGAGAAACAGAAAATCCTGAAAGCAGCAAGAAAAAAACAATCTATACATGCAAGGGAAACCAAATAAGACTGAGATCAGACTACTCAACTAGCACCCTGGAGGTGAGAAGGCAGTGGTATGATATATTCAAGATCCTGAAAGAGAAAACCTTCCAGCCAAGAATTCTGTACCCCGCTAAATTGTCCTTCAAAACTGAGAAAGAGATTAAAGTTTTCACAGTCAAAGAAATCCTGAGAGAATTTGTCAACAAGAGACCAGCCCTACAAGAAATACTAAAAGGAGTTCTGCCAGCTAAAAAAAAAAAAAAAAAAAAAAAGCCAAGAGAGAGGTCTGGAGGAAGGCACAGAATTGAAGAGTACCACTAAGGGTAATTTAAATAATACAAAGAGAAAGAGGAAAAAGAATATATAGATCTGACAAATAAAATTAAAAAGATAAGATGATGGAATCAAGAAATATCTTTTCAGAAATAACTCTGAATGTTAATGGACTAAACTTACCAATTAAAAGATACAGATTGGCAGAATGGATTAAGAAACATAAGCCAGGTACATACTGCTTACAAGAGTCTCATCTTAGACACAAGGATACAAATAGATTAAAAGTGAAAGGATGGAAAAAGATTTGATTTTCCATGCAAGTTGTAACCGAAAGAAAGTAGTACTATACTAATATCAGACAAAATAGACTTTAAATGTAAAGACATCATAAGAGACAAAGAAGGACACTATATACTAATTTAAGGGTCAATTCACCAAGAAGCTATAACAATCATAAATGTTTATGCTCCCAATCAAGGAGCACCAAAGTACATGAGACAGACATTGGCAAAACTGAAGGGAGCAATAGATGTTTCAACAATAATAGGAAACTTCAACACCCCACTCTACTCTATAGATAGAACAACTAGACAGAAGATTAACAAGGAAATAGAGAAGTTAAATAACTTGATAAATGAATTAGACCTAAAGACACATATAGGTCATTGTACCCCAAAGCACAAGGATATACATTTTCTCTAGTGCTCATGGAACATTCTCCAGGATAGATCATATGCTGGGGCACAAAACAGGTCTTTATAAATTTAAAACATTGAAATCATTCAAAGCCCTTTCTCTGATCATAATGGGATGAAGCTGGATCTCAATAACCACCAAAGAACAAGAACATTCACAAATATATGGGGATTAAATAACACACTATTAAACAACCAGCGGCTCAAAGAAGAAATTACTAGAGAAATCAGTAGCTACCTGGAGATGAATGAAAATGAGAATGCAACTTATCGGAACTTATGGGATGCAGCAAAGTCTGTGCTGAGAGGGAAATTTATTGCCCTAAATGCCTGTATTGAAAAACAGGAAAGAGCAAAAATTGTGGACTTTATAGCACACCTGGAGGAACTTGAGAAAGAACAGCAAACTAACCCCAAAGTAAATAGGAGAAGAGAAATAACAAAGATTAAAGCAGAGACAAATGAGAGGGAGAACAAAGGAACAATAGAAAGAATCCATAAAACCAAAAGTTGGTTCTTTGAGAAAATCAATAAAATTGATTGGCCATTATTAGCAAGACTGACAAAGAAAAAAAGAGGGAGGATGCAAATAAACAAAATCAGAAATGAGAAGGGGTGCATTACCACAGACCCTGGAGAAATAAAAGAAATTATAAGAAGATACTATGAACAACTTAATGCCAACAAACCAGCAACTTAGATGAAATGGACAAATTCCTGGAGACACACAAACAAGCTATATGACTCAGGAAGAAATAGAAGATCTCAACAAACAAGTCACAAATAAAGAGATTCATTCATCAAAAGTCTTCCTACAAAGAAAAGCCCAGGGCCAGATGACTTCACAGGGGAATTTTATCAAACAATCCATAAAAAACTAACACCAATTCTGTTCAAACTTTTCCAAAAACTTGAGGAAGAAGGAACTCTAACTCATTTTATGAAGCTAATATCATTTTAAACCAAAACCGGGTAAAGATGCTATAAGAAAGGTAAACAACAGATCAGTCTCTCTAATGAACATAGATGCAAAAACTCTCAATAAAATATTAGCAAATTGAATCCAACAGTACCTTAAAAGAATTATACACCATGACCAAGTGGGGGTTATACCAGGAATGCAAATATGGTTCAACACAAGAAAATCAATTAATGTAATATAGCACATTAATAAATCTAAAGGAAGAAATCACATGACCATCTCGATTGATGCTGTAAAAGCATTTGAAAAAATTAAGCATCCTTTTTGTGATAAAAACACTCCAAAAGATAGGAATCAAATGTAACTACCTCAATATGATAAAGGGACTATATGAAAAATTGATAGCCAGCATTGTACTCAATGGGGAGAGACTGAAAGCTTTCCCCCTAAAAACAGGTACAAGATAAGGATGCCCGCCTCACCACTATTAATCTACAGTGTGCTGGAAGTTCTAGCTAGAGCAATCAGGAAGGACAAAGAAATAAAAGACATCCAAACTGGAAAGGAAGAAGTAAAACTCTCAGTATTTGCAGATGTGATATGATACCATACTTGGAAGATCTTGAGAAATCTACAGCAAAGTTACTTGAGCTAATAAACAAATTCAGCAACGTGGTGGGATATAAAATTAAAGTGCAAAAATCAGTAACATTTCTGTACGCAAGCAATGACCTAGCTGAGGAGTCAGTTAAGGAAAAAATTCCATTCCAAATAGCAACTAAAAGAATTAAGTACTTAGAAATGAACCTAACTAGGGATGTAAAAGACTTGTCATGGAAAACTACATAGTACTGCTAAAAGAAATCAAAGGAGATCTAAATAGGTGGAAAGACATTCCCTGCTCATGGATAGGAAGGCTAAATATAGTTAATATGTCAGTTCTCCCCAAGTTGATCTACAGATTCAACAGAGTACCAATCAAAATTCCAACAACGTACTTTGAAGATTTGGAAAAGCTACCTACCAAATTCATCTGGAAGGGAAAGAGACCCTGAATAGCTAAAAGCATCTTAAAAAAGAAGAACAAAGTGGGAGGACTAAAACTCCTGACTTTTAAAACCTATTGTTTTGTGGTCAAAACAGTGTGGTACTGGCACAAAGATAGAAGCATTGACCAATGGGATCAAATCAAGAGTGCAGAAGCAGACCACCAAATCTATGGTCAACTGATTTGACAAGGCCCGCAAATCCTCTGAACTGGGACAAAAGAGTCTTTTAAATAATTGGGCATGGAAGACCTGGATATCAGTAGTCAAAAGAATGAAAGAGGACCCTCATCTTACACCCTACACAAAAATTAACTCAAAATGAATCAAACACCTAAATATAAGAACTAGCACAATAAAGCTTCTAGAAAAAAATGTAGGGAAACATCTTCAAGACCTAGTAATAGAGGTAGCTTCCTAACTTTACAACCAAAGCACAAGCAACAAAAGAAAAAATAGATAAATGGGAACTCTTCAAAATCAAATGCTTCTACACCTTAATAGACTTTGTCAAAAAGGTGAAGAGGCAACAACTCAATGGGAGAAAATATTTGGAAATCACATATCAGACAAAGGTTTGATTTCTTATATATACAAAGAACTATACAATTCAACAACAAAAGAACAAACAATCCAATTATAAAATGGAATAAAGATATGAATAGGCATTTTTCTGAAGCACAAATACAGATGGCTCAAAAGGATGTAAAGAGATGCTCATTTTTCATTGGCTATAAGGGAAATGCAGATCAAGACTACAATGAGATACCACCTCACACCTATAAGAAAGGCTGCTATTAAACAAGCAACTATAAATGTTGGAAAGGATGTAGAGAAACTGGGAGACTTATGCACTGCTGGTGGGAATGTATAGTGGTGTAGCCACTATGGAAGACTGTTTGGCAGTTCTTAGGAAACTAAATATCGAGTTGCCCTATGACCCAGCAATAGCACTACTTGGTATATACCCAGAAGAGCTGAAAGTAAGAACACAAACAGATACTTGCACACCGATGTTCAGAGCAGCATTATTCACAATCAGCAAAAGATGGAAATAAACCAAATTCCTATTAACAGATGAATGGATCAACAAAATGTGGTATATACATACAATGGAATGTTATGCAGCAGTAAGACAAAATGACATCCTGAAGCACATGACAAGATGGATGAGCCTTGAGGACATAATGTTGAGTGATGTTATCCAGACTATCCTGTATGATTCCACTTTTAGGACCAGCATAAAGGTATAATCAGAGGCTTATAATACAGAATAAGGGGACTTGGAGATACAGAGACGCTAGAGATGGGTGAACCGTTAGCTAATGAGGTTGAACTCCAAAGTAAAGGAATAGATGGGAGTGAAGGTCTGTAAGTAATATTACCATATTGAAGATGAACAATATTGAAAGGGGTTGTATAGATCTACGTGTCCCACTGATTCACATTAGAAATATAAATTAGTTCTCGTAAGAATTACTTCAAAGATATGATTCTTGTATAAAGAGTGTTTAATTCCAGGGTACAGGAGGGAAACTGTTATTGCATGCTATGAGCTATGTTCAAAAGGAAGCCATCAGCACTACCACAGCAACAGCAGAGGTAAATAATGGGGGGGAGTAACAAGAGTTAAGAGGAGGTTTAGATTTCCTGTTTAGCTCAGGGTGCATTTATTGGTTTTCTTTCTCTTGGGAACAATGAAATTATTTAAAATTGAGAATGTTGATGGATTGTGGACTTTGGGCCTTCTACATGATGCCCAATGAACGCAGGTGGCTGAAAGATGCTCTGATGGAGAAGTAGATTGGCAAACGATAGTGTATACTTATGAACAAAGATTGTGCTACTACAAAAAGGAACAGAGTCGTGAGGCATGCAAAGATGTGAATGAACATGTGGGACATTTGGTGAGACAAAATAAGTTAGAGACAAAAGAACAAGAATGGTGTGGTCACCTTTAGAAAATGCTTATAAGAAAATAGGGACCTAGATTGTAAGCTTTTAGAGCAGACACATTAAGTCTGGAGTGGTGATTAATATTTCTGGATTTTGAGAGGCTGTTATATATATATAATTTGATATTTAGAGATAAGAAGGAAGCCGAACAGATCGGGGTTAAATTAATTCAGAACATAGGGGCAAGGAAGACAGTGTCTATATTATAGAACCACACATACTCTTTGAGACCAATGGAAGAAAGGTTTATTTGATCTGGAACTGAAATTTTCTGTAGTGTATAATCTAATTCAACCTATCTGTATAGCTCATTTGAATAATTGAAACAAAGGTTGCACAAAATAGGAAAGCGGTCTGTTAATCCTGTGCAGATTATTGTAATGCCTGGAAACATCCTTGAGTATATTAAGCAGATAATCAAAAAGTATCAGCAAAATCCCCTGAGGGAAGGGAGAAACAATTTGGAACTATTAAACCTTAGCATCAGGGAATTCCCTGATGCTGTGTCAAACTTTAGGGACACCCAAATTGATAGACCATGCCCCTGATCATGAATGGGGCTTACTCTCGTTAAGCTTATGTAGGTAGCGGAGAAGCACAGACTTACCCGTAGGCATGCCTAAGAGTTACTTCTGGAGGACCTCTGCTGTTGCTCAGATGTGGCCTCAGTTCCTCTAAGTCCGACTCTGCAAGTGAAATCATTGCTCTCCCCCCTATATGGGCATGACATGCAGGGGTGAAAGTCTTCCTGGCGACATGGGAGATGACTCCCAAGGATGAATCCAGACCTGGCACTGTGGGATCAACAATTCCATTCGGACCAAAAGGGGGAAAAGAAGTATAATTAATAAAGTATTAGTGGCACAGAGAGTTCAAATAGAGTTGTGTGGTGGTTTGAAAGGATGCATGTCCCCTAGAAAAGCCATGTTTTAATCTAAATCCCATTTCATAATGGCAGAATAATCCCTATTCAATGTTGTATGTTTGAAACTGTAATTAGATCATCTCCCTGGAGATGTGATTTAATTGAGAGTGGTTGTTAACTGGATTAGGTGACGACATGTCTCCACCCATTCGGATGGTCTTGATTAGTTTCTGAAGTCCTATAAAAGAGGAAACATTTTGGAGAATGAGAGATTCCAAGAGCAGAACAGAACGACATAGTCATGAGAAGCATGGTCCACCCGCCAGCAACCTTTGGAGATGAAGAAGGAAAATGTCTCCCGGGGAGTTTCATGAAACAGGAAGCCAGGAGAAGAAGCTAGCAGATGACGCTGTGTTTGCCATGTGCCCTTCCAGATGAGAGAGGAAGCCTGGCCGTGTTCACCATGTGCCTTTCCAGATGAGAGAGAAACTGTGACTGTGTTCGCCATGTGCCTTCTCACTTGAGAGAGAAACCCTGAACTTCATCAGCCTTCTTGAACCAAGGTATCTTTTCTTGGATGCCTTAGATTGGACATTTCTGTAGACTTGTTTTAATTGGGACATTTTCTTGGCCTTAGAACTGTAAATTAGAAACTCATTAAATTTCCCTTTTTGAAAGCTATTCCATTTCTGGCATATTGCATTCGGGCAACTAGCAAACTAGAACAATCTGAGAGGCTGCTCTGGAGGTTGCTCTTATGCAAGCTTCAGTTAGACCTTGCTACCTATCATAACCTGCCAATCCCCAACTGGACCATTCCAGCCAATCCTAAAGAATACTTAGGGCAATATATTAGATTCCACAAGGGTTTCAAGCACTAGAGTAACTTTCCAGAAATGTACAACCTCCAGATGGGTCCCCGGTCCAGATAAGTCTTGAAACCTAGCCCAGCCTCTCCAGAACATCAGATAGTTCCATCTCCCTACCCCATATTAGTGACAGACCTTTCCAATATCAAAAACTTAGAATTGCCATAGCTCAAACACCCCTAAAGAGAGGGATGGAAAGATCAAAGGTGATGGTGGAGTTATGCAGAGAAGATAGGACTTAAAAATGAATATGAATGCTGTATCATTACATTGATATCTCTTTTAGTCTCCAGTATTTTAGAGCAGCTAGAAGTAAAAACCTAAAATTGTGAAATTGTAACCCATGTCAGAGTCTGAAATATGTTCTACAACTAATTGTGGTGTTGTGCTTTGAAATTTATAGCTTTTTGTATATATGTTATTTTTCACACACAAAAAAAGTCGATTGTGGTAAAATATTTAAGTCATCTAGCCTCCTATATTCTGGAGCAGCCAGAAGGAAAAATCTGAGAGGACCGTATGGTAGCCCATGATAGACTCTGGGATCTGTCCTGTAACCACTTATTGACGAGTGCTTTGAAAACTATTGCTTTTTATTTCTTTGCTTTATATATATGTTATACTATACAATAAAAAAGTAAAAAAGAGACGATTAACTGGCTCTCCAATAGGCCCTATGGAAGCTAGAAAACAATGCTGTAATATCTCTAAAGAGCTGAAAGAAAAACTGCTAACCTACAATTTTATACCAAGACTATGCTTCAAAGGTAAGTCAAAGTGAAGATATTTTCAGATGAATAAATCCTGAGAGAATTTGCTCATAGAATAGCACTAGATTTACTAAAGAAAAATTTTCAGATTGAAGAGAAATAATCCCTTGAGAAGGAATGAAGACCTTTCCGAGGGGTAAATATGTGTGTATGTGTTAAAGAATACTGACTTTTCCAAACAAAAATAAAAAAGACTTTTGGGAATAGAACAATATAGAAGTAAAGTTATGAATAATATTAAAAGAACTGAAGGGTCTAAATGTTCAATTGATAAAAGTTATTGCATTACTTTTGAAGTGGTAAAAATACTGATAAGACGTACTTTGAGAAGCTAGGGAATCATTGATTCTCCAGGTTAAAATTAAAAGAAAAAGAAAATATAACAAAAAGCTAATGGAGGAGAAAATGGAATAAAAATACTTAATCCAAAAGCAGGCAGGAGATGACAAATAAAGGAATAAGTAACAGAGGAGATAAGTAGAAAACAAATAGCCAGTAGATAGAATTACCCAATTATTTCAGTAATTACATAAACAAATGGACTAAGCCCATAATTAAAAAAGAAAGAAAAATATTTTAAAAAGCACAAGATTTGAATGAATAATCAGAACGAGCTCTTGGTTGCTTTTATCTATTGTAAAACTAAACTTTGTACATCACTTGTTCCCTCTGGCTATGCTATGTTTAGCATTTGTTTATGATTGATAACTTTTGGCATTTTATGTACCATTCCCTCGTTACCACTACATCATATGACAAGCTAAGATGTGTTCTCATAGGTATTCAGAGTAAAAGATGAAAGAGTGATAGGTTGCTAGTGAGCAAAAATCCATTTAATATTGTCCAGATCTATGAAAGTATCCAATTAATAGTATGCATTAAAATTTCACAAAGAGAAGGATCTCAGACATCAGCCTCGTAAGAAAAAGAACAAAACGAAACTGAATGCATTCTTCTTTATAGGAAGGGGATGATCATGGCAACTGCAGTGTAGGCGAGAGAAAGGAATGGGCATCTGGTGGGAGCCTGTCATATGCCAGACTCCATTCAAGGCACTTTGCATTAAGATCCCATTTGGCCCAAACTACAAATGTGGCTAAGGTGAATGCATGTGTGTGTGTGTGTGCTTTCACCTACACATATTGTGGGTGTGTGAAATTAGTGGGTTCGTAAGCTCTCTCTACATAAAAATAGCTATAGAAGCTGGAGCCGATCAATTAATGTCCCTGAGTTTCAGTTCTTATATTTGTAAAGTGTGGACCATAAAGCCCATCTCACAGAGCTGGTATGAGGAACAAACAAAATGATGGAGGTGAATATTCTTTGAAAATATTGAGAACAAATATGTATGCGTTGGTACAGGGCCTAGTATTACAAGGATCAAAGCATTAATCTATTTCTTTGGATATCATAAGGTTTTTGCATTTTCCCAGGCAAAAGCTAGATATAGGGTAAAATCATATGGCATCATCGTATTGCCCATACATTCATTGCAAGCGTGTTGCAATGTCCAACAAACATGTTGAACACATTTAACATACCAGTCTCCACAAGGTCGTAGAGTATAAAATGGTGAACTAAACCTGATCCTGACTCAAAGAATTAACACTTGAGAGGCGGAAGCTTATAGGTAAAAACATAAAACTATAAAATTCAAGGCAGAATGTGTAGAATGCTACAATGATGGTATTAAAAAAAAAATAAGATGCTAGGAAATCACACTCAATAATTCATTCAATTATTTCTTATTGAATGTCTCTGATGCACCAGACACTGTTCTGGAATCCAGAGAGATGGTAATGAACAAGAAAAACAAGAAACCTGCTCTCACGGATTTATATTTTAATATGTGAAGAGAGGCAGGAAGAGTGTAATCCACTGAACAAATGATTTCAGCACACTGATGAAATGAAAGTAAAATAGAATAACATTCTGGAGGGGTAAGGGAGGGTCAGCAAAGGTCTCTGATATCTGACCTGAGACCAGAATGCTGAGAAAAAGATCTTCTGAAAAGTACTTCTGAATAGATTGAACAGGAAGTGCCAAGATTAGGAGACAGAAACACGCTTTGTGGATTTGAGGATTAGAAAGAAGGCAGTATGTGAAAGCATGCCATGACAAAAAGGGAGAGAATAAAAGATGAGGTGAGTGGAGCAAGAAGTGGACAGAAGGGTGGGCCACAGTGGCTCAGCAGGTAAGAGTGCTTGCCTGCCATGCCTGAGGACCTGGGTTCAATTCCCAGTGCCTGCCCATGTAAAAAGAAGTGTACAGGAGTCAGATGACACATCACGTTTTGGTTATGGTGAGGAATCTGGGGTCTAATTTATGTGCAATGGGAAACCAGAAAGATTTTTTAGAGAGAAGAGATGTAACCTGATTTACATTTCAAAAGCACAGTCCGGTCGCTATGTGGCAAGTGGATTGTAGTAGGAGATAGTGAATCCAGGGAGAGCAGTTGCTATTTTTTGTATGCCAGGTGAAGGCTAATGGATGGTGACTTGCAACTAAACTAGTAGCATCTAGATAGTGAGAAAGGGACAGATGAAGAATATGTTTTTGAGGCAAGCAAACAAGAATTGGAAGAAGAAGAGAAAGGTTATTTCTTAATGAAGAATTTCTATCTTTATTTCAAAATCCTTTTATGTCAAACAATATAGGAGCTAGATATAATTACATCTAATGTACATTTAAGTGAATATTAAAATCTTTGGATCTTTATACTTTATTAAAAAATAGCTCATGCTTATTGAAGAAAATTGCAAAATACTGAAAAGCAAAAATTAATAAGAAACAATGATTCAAAATAATATAAAATATCTATTGATCCATACAATCTAAAGCCAGAATGCCAATTTCTCCCCGCAGAAATCTGACCTTAGCTGGTGTTTTTAAGAGGGTGTGTGCTGTATCAGGCTTTGCTTCTTTTTCTATAACATCTTTCAAAAACTGAAAACAATTTAACAAGGAGAATGCAAATAGTAGGTATGGACATTTCTTCATGTATCAGAGTCATGAGGTGACTTCCACCAGATACCAGTGGACCCAGAAATGCCAGCTGTCCAGTATGCCAGACCCTCTCTAGAGCACAGGTCCCTCTCACCAGGGCCTTAAATATAGGGCAACCAGAGTTCCTACCATAAATCCTTTCCCATCATTGGTTTGACAGAGAGGGGGAAGGATTGTGCTATTTACAGCAACGATTATGTCAGTAAGGACTGAGTAATGCGGTGGCTTGGGGAAGCTAGGTTGGAAACTTTCGTCAAAAGGCAGTCCAACCCTCTATGGTTAAAACCCACCAGTATATACCCTGGATCTCCGGGAAGGCCCTCGTGCCATTTTGAATTCTGATAACCTTATGTCTTTTTTACCCTTTCGGTTTAAAAGCTAAGAATTCCATCACGATAAGGAATAGGCTGAAGTCAGCCCTTTGGGGCATGCCCGGAGACTGGGTCCTTTAGTGAGCAGAGGGGCAGCAGACCGCTGCAGTGAGTCCTTCCTCTCCTCACCCCGCGCCCGTAGGCGGCTGGACCTCGTAGGCGGCTGGATGGAGAGGTCCGGGGCAAGCCAGCCCGGCTCTGTAATGTGGCACACATCTGCAGCATCCTCTCCCCTGCCGCGCGCAGTAATGGATCTCTGTGTCCTAAAAGAGGAAGATAATGCCGGGTTTAGCTTATAAATAGATGGTTGTAAGCCCTCCCTGCGAAGCATTGATTGAGAGAGCCAAGCTGAGTATTGATCTAATTTTAACTTACATTTTAGCACGCACCCCCTCCGCCTCCCTGTCGCTGCTTGGCGGAGCACGCGGCACGCTGTCTCGAGCGGCCGCCAGAGGGCGGGCCATAGTGTTCCTGCCACCCTGCCCGTCTGGCCTCTCTGTTTACACACACGTACAATGCTGGTCTTTATTGGGTTTGAAAAATAAGAGTTTGATTTTCTTGTGCCGGGGTGACCTCATCACTCCTGAAAGTCAGAGGGGATTGATGACAGGCAGTCGGGAAAATAAAGCTTACATTTCACCTCCTCCCACTCCACCACCTACACAGAGCACTCGGGATGTGCTTCTCATTTAAAAATCACGTTGTTGAAGCTGGAGGAGGGCGGTAGGCGTGAGCTGCGACTTCTGTCGAGAAGGCTAATATAACCTACTGTGTCTACAAGGGTGCTTCGCTGAGCTGACCCCCAATGCCAGTGCACCGATGCTCTCTAGGACAGTGACTACTTGAAAATATCATCAGCTATTCCTAAACATAACTCATCTTGCCAAAGTTTAAATAACAGTCATCACAATTTTATATTGCTGGCTTGTAAATTGAGGATCTACTAATAGCTTAAAATGAAAAGGGTGGGGGCTTAAGCACCTAGGAGGGGCCAGAGATCACTCAATTTCCTTGGTGCAAGGAAAGGGGGAAAATGTCATTTAGAATAGCAGTGACTACACAGAAACTTCTGCATTCCAGAGGAGCGGCACAAATTATCTTAGGTCCTGCTTTCTTGAATGTTACTGTCCAAAAACTTTTATAATATCTACCACATAATAAAGTATTTGGCAACCTACCCCCCACCCACCCAAAGAGGGGGGACTAAGGTGCTTCGGCTCCACCACCACCACAAACACACAGAAGCTCTGAGCAATCAGCAATAACCGCAGAACCATCTTTTTAAAAGCTCCAGAAAAGAGTTAAAGGATTGCAGTAACAAGGCTAGCACTGAATCAAGAAAAAGGCCACTTAAAAGTGGCCAGTGTCTGGCTGTCTGACTGATTCCTGCCTGTTTTGGTTTGCTAAAGCTGAAAAAATGCAATATACCAGAAATGGACTGGCTTTTAACAATGGTGATTTATTAGCTTACAAGTTTACAATTCTAAGGGATGAAAATATCCAAATTAAGGCATCAATGGACACACCCGTTCCCTGAAGAAAGGCTACTGGTGATCTGGGACACCTCTGTCATATGGGAAGACACATGGAAATGTGTGCTGGTCTCCCCTTCTCTATTCGGTTTGTTGCTGTCAGCTTCTGGCTTCAGTGGCCTCTCTTTGATCCTCAGCGTGTCGCCTTATCTCTCAAATTCTCTGGGGTCTTTTTTCTGTAAGCTCTCTCTTTGTCTCTTAGCTTCTCTGTTTGACTTTCTATTTTCTGTAGGTTCTGTCTTAGTTTCTTCAGGGATTTTTTCTATTAACTTCTCTATGCATTTATTCTCTTATAAAGGACTCCAGTAAGATGACGAAGAACCATCTGGAATCAGATGGGTCATACCTCAATTGAAATAACCCAATCAGAAGATCCCCCCCACAATAAGTTTACACCGATAGGAATGTATTAACTTAAGAACGTATTTTTATGGGGTCCATAAAGTCTCAAAACCATTATACTCCCCTACCCCCTACCACCTCTGTTGTAGATACCCCCACCCCCAGTGCATTCCTGATTCTGGTTTCAGAGGGAGCAGAATAACCCTTGTGCACATACTGGGAGTTATATGTCTGGTCCAATCTGTCTGGTGGTGGCCTGAGGGAATCACTGTCTCAGAACTTGCTCTGTACATAGGGGTGGCTCACAGAGTTCTCCTGCAGAAGGCTGTGGAAAAACTGTTAAGTCCTGCTGTCTGGGCCAAGGGGCTATTGGCTGTAGGACATACAGAGCAATGTCTGGGGCCCTGAGGAAACTGTTTCCTAAGGAAGAAGGACATTCTTAAACTTACGCAAATGAGGGAATTCCCAAGGGCAACATGTGCATGCCCAAGACACGAGGTTTTAGCAGAAAGGAGGAAGGAGGCTCCATACACTTTGGCCTGAAGCTATCCAAACCCGTTTGTGGATAACCCGTGAAGAAGAGCACTGGTATAGGTCACTCTGTAAGGACTGGGAATGGTGTTTCCTATTTTTTCTTCTTTCTCTGTTTTGTTAGCTCCTGGTCTTCAAGGCAAACTCTGTCATAACATTAGCTGAATATAAGCTTAAGGAACAGAGGCTTCAGAGTCTAAATTCCAGTGGTAACACCTTAAATATTTTTATTAGTTAGGAATCTCAGGGAAACAGAATCAACAGGAGATATCTATAAATATGAGATTTATAAAAGTGTCTCACATAACCATGGGGATGGAAGTGTCCAAAATCTGTAGGACAGGCCATGAGCTGGCAGCTTGGATGAAGGTCCTTAACCAACTCCACAGGAGAGGCTGGTTGACTAAGATTCTCTCTTCTGAATTCTCCTTAAAAGTCTTCAGATGATTAGATTAAACATCAATCATTGCAGAAGACACTCTCCTTGACTGAAGATGTAATCAGCCATGGATGCAACCACCATACTCATGATTTAAGTCCATGAAATGCCTTCACAACAACAGATAGGCCAGTGCTTGATTGACAAGACAACCAGGCACTATCACCTGGCCAAGTTGACACATGAACCTAACCATCACAATATGGAAATGTTCAGGTTTCAACAAAAGATTACAAAACATATAAAGAAAAAGGAAATGGTGGCACAGGCAAAAGAGAAGATTAAAGCATTAGAAGCTACAGAAGGAGGACCAGACTTCAGACCCAACAGCAGACTTTAAAAAAAAATGGCCCTAAATATGCTTAAAGGACTAAAGAAAAACATGAGCAAAGAATTTTTAAAAATCAGGAAAATGACAGATGAACACAAAGTATATATCAATAGTGAGATGAAAATTATGAAAAAGAACCAAACAGAGCTGAAGGCCATAGTAACAGAAATTACAAATTCCTTAGAGGGCTCAACCCCAGACAGGAACTGGTGGAAGAATGAATCACTGAACTTGAAAAGTAAATTGAAATCATTCAATCTGAGGAGCTGAAAGAGGAAAGAAGGTAAAAAAGTGAATGGACTTTAAGGAACCTGTGGGATAACATCGAGTATACCAATATATGAATGATGGAGTCCTAGAGCGAGAAGAAAAAGAGAAAAGTGCTGAGAGAATATTCAAAGAAATAATAGCTGGAAACTTCCCAAATTTAATGAAAGACAAGCGTATACACATCCAAGATGTCCAGTGAACTCCAAACAGGACAAATTTCAAATAGACTCACACCACACCATGTTAAAATCAAACTATCAAATGCAAAACATAAAGAGAGAATTCTGAAAGCTGTAAGAGAGAAGGAACATGTCACACACAAGGAAGGCTCAATAAGATTAAGTAAAACTTCACACTAGAACCATAGAGGCAAGAAGGTAGTAGGAAGACTTATTTAATGTGATCCAAAAAATTGCCAAAAAAAAAAAGAATTCTATATCCAGTAAATAGTCTTTCAAATATGATGAAGGAATTAAGACTTTCCCAGATAAGTAAAAGCTGAGGGACCTCATCACCACTAGACCAGCCCACAAAACATGGTAGAGGTTCTGCAGGTGGAAAGGAAAGAACACTCAACAATTGATCAAAGCCACAAGAAGAAATAAAGGTCTCTGGTAAAGATAATTACATAAGTAAATAAAAACACCTGTACTATTATATTTTTTATTTGTAACTGTACTTTTTTACTTCCTACAGAATCTAAAAGCCAAATGCATAAAATGTAATGATAAATCAGTGATTTTTAACTTATAATGTATAAATATATAATTTGTGACAAGAACTACATAAAGGTGGGGACGGAGACGTACAGGAACATAGTTTGTGTATGCTCTTGAAGCTGTTAAATTGGTGTGAAAGTAAATGAAATTCTTATAGATTTAGGACATTAAATTTAAGATACATGGTAACTGAAAGAAAATATCAGAGCCTATGTAAATTTATGGAGACAGAAAGTAGAGCACAGGTCATGGCGAGGTAGAGGGGGCAGGAAAAATGGGGAGTTAATGCAAAATGAGTGTAGGGTTTCCATTTGGGGTGAAGGGAAGGTTCTAGTAATGGATGTTGGAGAGGCCACTGTAACTTGTGAATGATTAATTTCACTGAATGGTATGTTTGGAATGGATTGGGATGGGAATACTTAGGTTCCACAATTAGAAAAGAGAGAAAGAGAAACTAAAGAGATGATGACAATTAAGTGCAATACATGATACTGTATGGGATTCAAAAATGGAGAAGAAAAAGCTCAAAATTACATGACCATAATTTGAATATAGAATATGAGCTTTATATCAATGTTAAATATTTCAAACTTGATAACTGCATTATGTTCAAGGAAGAGAGGGAGAGAACAGCAAAGATGGCTATACTGAAATTGGTGGATCTAAAAGGAGAGATGTTTATTTGGTGCAGAATTTGTATTTTGGGTTGTGCTTTTCCTAATTTAACTTGTATGTTCTGCTTAGTTGAATACCCTAAATGCGTGGCATCTTGAATAGAGCATGAGATCTTGTGGTTTGTCCAGGTTAGTATGATGCCCTGATATATCCCCGAGTAATTTGGGCAGTGAATAAAGAAGTATTTGCAAAGTCCCCTTGAGGGACTGAGGATAAAGGAAAAAATACCCATCTTTCCTATTTAGAGAATTTCTGATATTCTTGCAAGCAGTAGGAACAACCAAATCAATAGGCCAAGCCCTCAGTCGTGGGGTTTGCCTCTATGAAACTTATTCCTGCAAAGAATAGGCTAAGCCTACTTAAAATTAGGCTTAAGAGTCACCCCCAGAGAACCTCTTATGTTACTCAGATGTGGACTCTCTCTCTAAGCCAACTTGGCAGGTGAACTCATTGCCCGCCTCACTATGTGTGACATGACTCCCACAGGTGTAAATCTCCCTGGCAACGTGGAACAGAACTCCTGAAATGAGCCAGGACCCAGCATTATGGGATTGAGAAAGCCTTCTTGACCAAAAGGGAAAAGAGAGAAGTGAGACAAAATAAAGTTGTAGAGGCTGAGAGATTTCAAACAGAGTTGAGAGGTTATCTTGGAGGTAATTCTTATGCGTTATATAGATATCCCTTTTTAGTTTATGGTTTATTGGAGTGGTTGGAGAGAAGTACCTGAAACTTTTGAGCTGTGTTCCTGTAGCTTTGATTCTTGAATACAATTGTATAAAGATAGAACTTTTGCAATATGACTGTGTGATTGTGAAAACTTTGTGTCTGGTGCTCCTTTTATCCAGGGTATGGACAGATGAGTAAAAAATTATGGATAAAGAAAATAAATAAACAATAAGAGGGATAAAGCATAAAATGAATTGGGTAGATGGAAATAGTAGTGGTCAATGAGAAAGAGGGTTTTATGGATTTTTTTCTTTTTTTCTTTTTATTTCTTTTTCTGGAGTGATACGAATGTTCTAAAAAATGATCATGGTGATACACAACTATATGATGATATTGTGAGCTATTGATTTTACACTATGTGTGAAATGTATGTGTGTAAAGATTTGTCAATAAAAATGTATTTTTTTAATTAGTGGATCTAGGTTTCTGGGGAAATGGTAGGAAATTGAAGTTCTCTGTATGGAGTTTGTATTATTTTTGCAACTCTCCTGTAAGTTTGAAATTATTTCAAAATTAAAAATAAAAAGTAAGTTAGTAGGATTGGGAATTGAATTCTGTCACATTTTTGCTGGCCATCTTTGGGGACCACAGAGTATAATGTAAATGCATGTGATTGGAAGGAGGACCAAAGACAACGAGAGATGCCACCCCAGAAATTCCTATATCCCTGTCCCATTTAGACTTTCCTTCTGGGGTTGTATGAGACAAGTTCATGAGAGCTAATATTTAATAGCCACTTGCATATGTCAGGTATTGTACTAACCACTTGATACTCATTACTTCATTAAGTTCTCAAAATACCCCATCAGTTAGATTCTATTATTATACCCATTTCAGAGTTGAAAAAACTAAGACTAGGTTCCTTCCTCACAGTCACTAGTTAATAAGGGGCAGAGCCAAGATTCAAGCCTCAGCAGTGAGTAACCCCAGAGCTCTTGCTCTTCATTACCAAGTCATGTGTCTTGAAGACATTCTTACCCTCAGCAAAGTCTTAAACTCTCTGCATCTGTAAGCAGAGGTGGGTGCATGTGAAGAGAAAATGAAGACTTCTTTTTTTTAACTTTTTTTATTGTATAGTATAACATACATACAAAGCAGAGAAATAAAAAAAGCAATAGTTTGTGATGGGCTACCATAGAAAATGAAGACTTTTAAATACGGTGTACTGAGATCAAAGTGGAGAGGCTTTTCTCATGAAAACTCTTGAAAAAGGAAAAAACGGTACAAAGGAATTGTCATCCATTGTCAGGGCTCCTGATGGGAGCCTATAGGATGGAAATGAAGGGACCAGAAGAAGGAAATTTCACTAAAGGCCTCTCACTTGTCCATTCATTTAATATTTGCTTACAGTGTATTGCCATTGTGGTGGCCACTGGAATGCAGTGCTGAAGAGAGTCCCGGTCCATCTGCTCATGGAATCTAATGAGGGAGAGGAGTAATAGCTAAGTGATCGAGCAAACCCATAATTATAATTTGCTATAATTATGAAACAGACCGATTATTTGCAGGGAGGGAGACAAGAGATCCTGTCTGAGGAAATGACACTGAAGCGGAGAGCGATAGCAGGAGTAAGGAGTTAGCCAGGCCAAGGATGGGAGTGAGTCTCTTAGACAGACATGGAAAAAGCTTCAGGAGGTCTAAGTACCTGCTTCTGATATAAAGTTTGGAGTTTGTGAGTACCCGGTGTTACCTGAAGAAGCCAACAAGCAACTCGATTTGAATAGGATTTGCAGGACTAGTCGGCAGCACTGGTTAATACTGTTACATAGGAGGAAAATCACACTGTGTTGGAGTTGAAAGGGATCTCATACCTATTAGGAAACCAGATTCAGAAAGCTGAAGTAATTTGTATGGTCACACAGGAAATTTTTAATTTAATAGGGAATAAAAACAGGGCTTCTTGTTCTTTCCCATGCCAGTCAGCCTCTCAAGGGTTGAGGCTTTCTCTCTGAGGCACCCTAAGCTCTTCCTTCGTAAGGACAGGCTGCTAGACTGCTGTTAAGCCTTGGACTGCACTTTCATCCCAATTCTTGAGAAATGCAAGTCTCTAGAAATCAGTCCTCTCAGCATACTAAAATTCCCTAGAACAAGAACCTCAATTTTCCTTAGCAAAGCTTGGCATTGAGCCGGGCAGCGCTGCCCGGGGTCATGCAGTTCCTGGCAACGGAGAGTTTGTTTTTCTCCTTAGAATGGGTGGAAGGCTCAATTTCTACTCCCCAGGCTGGCAGGATGCACTCTTGCCCTTATAAGAGACTCCCAATTACAGAGGGAGAATTGATCACCTGATAAGCAGCAGCCCTTTCCAACAGAGTTCTTTTTATGTTAATGAAGTAGGTGCTATTTTGTCTTCTTTCCTTTGAAAAATTTAGAGTTGGACTGAAACTGAAAATCATTATCCTTTGCTAAAGAAATGCTCTACTTTAGAGTCATGAAAATGTCTTTTCCTTCTTCCTAAATGTATGTAGGAACTTGAGATGCAATAAATTGTCCCACCACTTTGACTTATTAAGAGTGAAAGCATGATTATAGTTTGCCTCTACCGAGGTAAAGATGAAAACAGTATAAGTCTATTTATCTCTCACACCATTTTAAAATAAAGATTTAATATCTATGTGTCCTAGGTTTTATGTATAAAGTCCTATCTGCTGAAATTAATTAATTCCTTTCTATCTCTTCAAGTTGTAAATATTATTATTCACACATAGTTCCTCTGAAATATTTAATTTCCACTATTATCACCATTTCTTTCTTGAACTGCAAGGACAATAATATTTAATGGCTGTAGTTTCTAAAGAAGGATAAATTCTAAAGTATGATTTATAGAAAGTATCTGATGGCATTTCTCAGCACAGATTAGCATTTATGCAACAAAAACAGTCATAATGATTTTGTAAATAAAAAACTAAGTAAAAACAACGGCATAGGGAGATAGTTCTAAATCATTCTTGTAGTATCAAATCCAATCATTGAGTATTGCCCATTATTTAATGAAATCTAGTAAATGCTAGAAGCTGACATCATTCAATCCTGGTTCCTTTAAAAAATTCTTCCTGCCTTACTAAAGGAGGTTTAATTTTTAAAATGTATACTTCTATGCACTTTTGAAGGTTTCTGTGATACATATGCATGGTTTTTATAAAGGAAAAAAGGCAAAACAAAAAGAAAATTTCATCTCATCTGGAAAACAACTCCTCAAACTTCAGAGAATTGTTGAGTAATGGAGTGGGGTGGTGATCTTTGGATATTGCTCCCCAACAAAAGCCATTTGGGGCAAGATATGGGTAAAAGCAGGGAGGGTCAGGCATATAAACAATGAGAAGATCTTAAGAGGTAGGGATACTATAAATCAGCTTGCCCTTAAATAAGAACATGTTTATGCTTTGATACTAGAGAATAATAACAGCTCCTTACCATTTGTGCACCAAGGTATGCACATTGACATGACATTGTTCTGAGTTGTTTTCCAGTAGAGGCTGGATTTGGGCTGGTACATAAACATAGGCATCAAGTTGAAGGATGGGTATCTGAAATAGTTATCTGGTTTGGAATTATGAACTACAGTGAATTAACAGCCCTGCTTAGGTTTATAGTTCATGCCCTTGATTTCATTAGCAGACAGTGACTCTAAGGGCTCACAAGTAAGTAAGAGCATTCATAACCAAAGCAGCAAAGATTAGCATGGGCAGTGCAATGGTGGCTCAGTGGCAGAATTCTCGCCTGCCAAGCCAAAGACCTGGGTTCAATTCCCGGTGTCTGCCCATGCCAAAAATATAAAAATAAAAAAATAACGAAGGATGTCTCGAGGCCAACTCGGCAGCTGAACTCACTGGCCTTCCCCAGTAGGTGGGACATGACTCCCAGGGGTATAAATCTCCCTGGCAATGTGGGGCCTGACTCCCAGGGGTGAGCTTGGACCCAGCATCATGGGATTGAGAAAGACTTCTTGACCAAAAGGGAGAAGAAAAATGGAACAAAATAAAGTTTCAGTGACGTAGATTTCAAAAATAGTTAAGAGATCATTCTGGAGGTTATTCTTATGCATTATATAGACAACCCTTTTTAGTTTTTAGGGGATTAGAATAACTACAAGGAAATCCCTGAAACTGTTGAACTGTATTCCAGTAGACTTGATTCTTAAAAAAAGATGATTGTATAAGTATATAGCTTTTACAGTGTGACCAATTGATTGCAAAAACCTTGTAACCGACACTCCCTTTATCCAGTGTATGGACAGATGAGTAAAAAAATAAGGACAAAAAATAAATAAATAATAGGGAGGGATAAGGGATATGTCTGGGTATTATTTTTCACTTTAATTTTTATTCTTATATGTTGTTTTTCTTCTTGGAGTAATGAAAATGTTCAAAAATTGTGGTGATGAGTGCACAACTATATGATGATACTATACTTCGGATGATCATATGTGACCATATGTCAATAAAATTGCATTTAAAAAAGATTAACGAGGGAAAAAAGACAAGGCTTTAAGAGATAGCAGACCTTTCCCAGCCAGTCAATGGAAGAGGGATGGCAATTTCCTTCTGGAGGTTGTACGTCGATGAATTATTAAGAACCACTCACTGAATAAACAAATAGGAGCATCTCCCCCTTCTTTTCGTGCTGCTTATCTGGCCTTGGCATGCTGTTCTTTGATGAGTAAAACATTTCTTTAACAACAAAATTTTGAGGCCATCCCATCCTTTTCATGTCCGTCTTGATAGCCTTTATAGCCTTTGACACGCTGTAGTATAAGCATGTTGCTTTCACCATCTCTCGGCTTTGCACACTTCTCTGTCTTTTTTTGTAAAGAGCTGAATTTGGCTTCTTGGTGCTAATTAGGGAAAGAAGACAGGGAATGAATTTTTTTTTTTAATTTTTTTCTGTTGTGATCAGGCAAAAACACCCTTCCCCATTCTTCTGTCATTTGAATTGCTCCCTCCCCATTTTATTCCTTCAGTTTGGAGCTACGCTTCCCTGTGCTCCCCCGCAAAGACCCACGTGTTAACATGTGCCACCCAATCCCCCACCTCAGAGAGAAGATGGGCTGCAGGGCTTTCGCGTCTCTCTGTAACCTTGCTGGGCTGCACACGTTTCTGTTGCACGCTGGATGGCACATTGGAAAGGATGTGGGTGAGCGCGCTCTTAGCAGAGGGAGAACCTGAAACCCCCTCCAATCAACATGAAAATTACCCACATTTGCCCAATGGGGAACTTGATTACTTCTAACAAATTGCTTGTGTCAAACTCCACAACTGACTGCAACATAAGTCACTACACTGGCCTTGAGAATGAGAGCTGTAATACATATTTCCATGTTAAAAGAGGATGTGAGGACCAGAGTCTTTAGGCTTTTGAGTCCCACCGAGCACAATATTAAATATTCGGAGCGAAAGCTTCTCCATCAGTCAGTGTTTAATCTGGATGAGAGAAAATGAAATTGTTAAGATCCAATACAAATTGAGAGAAATACAGTGTGCAGAAATACTGAAACAATCCAGGTTCTGATGATACATATGGAGAAACTACAGGGATCAGGGCACTTATATTTTGTGACTCAGTTTTCTCTTTAAAATGGAGAGGATAATAGTACTTACCTCATAGAACTGATAAGACACTTAGAGTATGTGACTGTTGACTGCCACACAGTAAGCACTCTGCAAATTATTACTACTAATATTATATGGACAAAGACATTTATGTGGTTAAACTGAAGATTAAGTCCAGCACTATCGGGTTGTTGCTAGTGGTGTTGATTTTATTGGCACTAAATTCACCCTAACTCTAACATAATAATGAAAGGGAGATGTTTTATGGCCATCCTTTTAGCCAGTTCAGTTCATTGTTGAGCAAGAATAGAGGCACAGATAAATGGTATATTAACCTTTAAAAAATTGTTGACGTCAGTGGAAGTGTAAATCATTGCAAACCTTCTAAAAGATGTTAAAAACCTTAAAGCATGAGTACCCTGTGCCCCAGCAATTCCTCAATTTTATCAAACTTACTTATAAGAGTGAAAAATTGGAATAGCCTTAATGTCTAGCAATAAGCTAGTAGGTAAGTAAAATATGTACACTTATGCAGTGCAATGCTGCACTGACATTATAAATCGTGTTACAGAAGACTGTATATTGACATAGACAGATGCTCACGATATGTAGCCCAGTAAAAAAAATCAGGTCACACAACAGTATCTTATGGAAATATTCATATTTAAGTATAACAGTTGGATTGAGGTGTACGGTGCAAATATATACATATACTTATGTATATTTTTAATGAAGCTTGCTACAGTCTCAAAATTTCTTTGAACTTTACAACCTACCTAGAGCATACATCTTATTTTGGGCCCTATTCTTTTTTAAATCTTCGTCTAGTCCAGTAATTTTTATAATCCAATCTGATTATTAAAGTCTTAGGCTCTCTCTGTTGAATATTCTGTCAAAATTGAAATATTAGCTGTCACTGCTCATAGTTCCATGTTTTTCCTCTCTGAGGAACTTGGAGCTATCTACCACACCCTCACCAACTCCAGGCACACTTGGGAGGGAAGAGAAATCCCGGCTTTACACCTGGAAGCATCACTCGGGAAGACATGAGCAGGCCCTGATCCAGCACCAGTTTATTCCTGAGGTGCCTGCTGCTGTTGTGTCTCTGTGTAAGCTGCCGTCCTGGATATCCGAGGTCTTATTTAGCTTCACAGTAGCCCTTTCACAAAGCACTTCACTGATAGAGGTCAGCTGTGTGTCCCTTTGACTTCCACCTCTGACTTCTCCTCAAGTCTCTTGGCTCTGGTCAGCCACTGGGATTTTCTTCTGAGCCCTCGCAGAATCCTGGAGAACGAGGAAAGTATGTCCCCATCCTCTTCTCTTTCCCTGGTTCTTAGACTATTCCATCAAGCCTCTGCCTTCAGAAATCTCCTGAGGAGTGCTTGATCTTAAAGTGGGACATGTCATGCAGCTGCCTCATGCCCAAAGGGTGGTGGAAGTGGTGGTGATGGGATGGGATGACGAAAGGCCCTGGCAATGGGGGAAGGCAATGAATTTGCAACCCCTGACATTTTAAATTTGTAGTTTGATAAGGTTTTTTTTATAAGGTTTTGATAAATTCATATACCCACATAATTACAACTATCAAGATATAGAACATATCACCTACCAAAAAAATTCCCTCTTGCCCCTTGCTCCCTTGCCTTAGGGAACTGCTGTTCTGCTTTCTGCCCCTTCAGCTTTTGTGTACATTTGGTAGAATTTCAGATAAGTGAAATGATACGTGCTTTCTTGTATCTGGGTGACCATAATGTTTTTGAGATTCATTCATGGTGTTGCTGTAGTTTGTTTCCCTTCATTGTTAAGTAGTATTCCATTATATGGATATACCACAATTTATTCATCCATTCAGCTGTTTATGTACATTTGGATTCTTTACAGCTTGGGGCTTGAGATGGTTTAAAGTTATATGGACTCCAGAAAAGATCATGTTCTTAAAGTTAATCCATTCTTATGAGTATAAACCTATTGTGGGAGGGATCTTTTGATGGGTTATTTCAGTTGAGATGTGCCCCAGTGGGTTTTTATCCTCTCCATAGAGTCCTTTAAGAGAATGGAATACACAAAGAAAAACACAGAAGCCAGAGAGGAAAAAAGATACAGAAGCTGAGAGGTCACACATACAACTGAGAGAAAAAATCTGCCAAAACAGAAAGGTAGCCACTGAAGCCAGAAGCTGGAAGCAAGGAAACCCAGAAAAGGAGGGAGAGATCAGCAGGTACCATGTGCCTTGACATCTGAAAGAGGAGTCCAGGTATCATCTGGTAATACCTCAATTTGGACATTTTTACAGCCTCAGAACTGTAAACTTGTAAGCTAATAAGTCACCATTGTTAAAAGTCAATCCATTTCTGGTATATTGCATTTCCCAACTTTAGCAAACTAAAACAGGGCTATTATAAATAAAGGTGCTATAAATGTGTATGTATGAGTTTTTGTGTGATAGATGTTCTGATTTCTCTTGGGTAAATACATAGGAGCAAAAAGCTTGGGCATATGATAGTGTACATATCACTTTATAACATACTGCCACATTGCTTTCTAAAGTAATGGTACAAGTAATGGTACAAATTTTTATCCCCACCAGCAGTGTCTAAAAATTTCGGTCCCTCCTGGGGAGCTGCCAATTCTTGTTATGGTTAGTCTTTATTCCTTCAGCCTTTCTAGTGGGTGGATAATTATATCCATTGTGGTTTTAATTTGCATTTCCCTGATGACTAATGATGTTGAGCATCTTTTCAGGTGTATATTAGCCATTAGTATGTTTTCTTTAGTGAAGTATCTGTTCATATCTGTTGCCCATTTTAAAAAATAAACTTTTAATTTTAGAATAGTTTAAATTTACAGAAAAGTTGCAAAAATAGTACAGAGTTCCTGTATATTCCACCCTTGGTCTCAGTATAAGATTTACTGTTAATATCGTATATTAGCATAGTACATTTGGTACAGCTAAGAAGCTAATATTAATCCATTATTATTAACTACTTTATTTTGATTTCCTTAGTTTTTACCTAAGGCCCTTTATTGTTACAGGACCCCATTCAGGATACCACATCACATATAGTTGTCAAGTCTCCATAGGCACCTCTAGAACATAACAGTTTTTGGAGGAAGACCCAGAAGTAAAGTGCTATTGTCATCACATCACAGCAAGGGCACTTGCTATGAACATGACAGCACTGTTGGTATTAACCGTCATCATCTGGCTGCGTAGGGTTTGACAGACTTCTCCTTTACTAAGTTACTCTTTTTTTCTCCTTTTCCACACTGTACTCTTTGGAAGCAAGCCACGATTCACAGCCCAAGCTTAAAGAGTGGGGAGTAATACTCCACCTCCTCAAGGGTGGAATATCTGAATAAATTTTTTGGAATACTTCTGTATGGAAGATTTGCCTGTTCTCCCATTTATTTATTTATTCAACCATATATTTATTATCAGTATGGACTCATGAATATTTGATACTTTGTGTCATAATCCATTACAATATTATTTTATTCCTCAAATTGTTCCAGTTTTGGCCATTGGGAGCTCTTCCAGTTTGCTCCTGTGTTCCTTTGACATATCCCACCATTGTGGGTTTGTATTTTTTAAAAACACTTTTTATTATGAAATATAAACACAATAAAGCAATAAATTTTCAAAGTACATCGTATCAAGTAGACATATAACCGATTTCAGAATTTGGTATGGGTTACAATTCCACAATTTCAGGTTTTTCCTTCCAGCTGCTCCAAGATACTGCAAACTATAAGAAATATCAATATAATGATTCAGCAGTTATACTCACTTATTAAATCCTATCTTCTCTGTTAAAAATCTTCCTTCTCCCTTAATCCTTCTCCCAATTCTTAGAGGCATTTGGGCTATGCCCATTCTAATTTTCTCATGTTGGAAAGGGGTGTCGACAATATGGGATAAAGGGATGGAACTAACTGATGTTCTTGGAGAGGCCAGCCCCTCTGGGTTTCAGGACTCATCTGGCCTAGGAAACATCAGGAGGTTATAAGTTTCTGGAGAATAATCTCAGTGCATGAGTCCCCAGCACAGTCTTAGTAGAGCTTTACGTATTCTTTAGGATTAACAGGAATTTTTTGGCTGGGGGTTGGCAAACCATGGTAATTAGCAATATCTAGCTGAAGCTCATGTAAGAGCAGTGTCCAGAACAGCCTCTTGACTCTATTGGAACTCTCTTAGCCACTGACACCTTATTTTGTTACATTTATTTTCTACTTTTTTGTCAGGTAGGCCTTGTCAATCCCACGGTGCCAGAGCCAGGCTCATCCTTGGGAGTCGTGCCCCATGTTACCATGGTGACTTTTGCTCCTGGACTTTCATCCCACACAGAGGAGAGAGTAATGATTTTCCTTGCAGAGTTGGGCATAGAGAGAGAGACGCACATCTGAGCAACAAAAGAGGTTTTCTAGAAGTAACTCTTAGGCATAGCTATAGGTAGGTTTAGCTTCTCTGCTACAGAAATAAGCTTCATAAGAACAAGACTCAAGATCAAAGGCTTGGCCTATTGACATAAGAGTTGCTAATGTTTGAGACAGTATCAGGGGTTTCCCCAATGGCAAAGTTTAACAGTTTCATATTTATTCTCTTGTCCCTCCAGGGACTTTGCCAATACTTTTTAGTTATCTGCCTTACACACACTGGAATTTATCTGGGTATTACATTAAGTTATACAGAATTACAAGCCCTCATTCCCATTCTGGGCTCCACATGTTTGGGTTGTTTAAATGAACTATCCAGACAGGTTGAGTTAGATTATGTGCTACAGAAAATTTACATTCTGGGAAAAATGAACTTCTCTTTCTTTGGAAATACAATGTTACACTTAACCTTATATTCTGATTTACCTTAGTCCCAGCCAGATTGGATTAATTCTTATCTCTAATTGGAGTCTGGTCTCATTTTTGGTTTCTTTAACAGTTCTTGAGTGTAGCAATGCTGATTTTCAGACCTGCAGAGTTCCTACTCTAAGTCTTAGGTGTCACACAGATAGCCAATGTTCCAGGGAGATAGCAGGTTATTCATATAAAGCACAGCATCTCAGAAGCTAGAAATAACAATTACAGCTCCAGACTAAATGTGACTAAGAGCTTACAATCTAGGCACCAATTTTCTTAAAGTATTTTCTAAAAGAAACCATACAATATTTGTTCTTTTATTTCTGACTTATTTTTTTTTACCACATAATGTCTCCAAGATTCATTTACCTCATTGCGTGCCTCATGACTTGTTTCTTTCTGTAAATTCACGATATTCTATCGTACGTATACTCCACAGTTCACTATGCTACTTCTCAGTCAAACCACCCCATCCATTGGGCATCATGGATAATGTCCAAAGTAAACAATCTATGTCTCACACTATCCTCACTTAGTTGTGCAATCATCGACACTCTCAATTTTAGACAATTTTCATTGATCTGAAGATAAAAATAATCAACATACCCTCATTCAAACAGAAAAGTCAAACCTCCCTTAACGCTTGTCCTTCCGCCCACCCACCCAATTATTTAACCCTGGTATTGCTGTGGTACTGTTGATGTTTTCCTGTTAAATATAGACCATAGCATACAATAGTAGTTTTCCCCCTCTATTACTGACTCTTTATATAAGATTCATACCTTTTAAGTAGTTTATGCAAGAATTTATTAATATTTGTTTATTAATATTTGTTATTGGTGAGAAACATGGCTCTATACAACCCCTTGCAATATGGCAATATTACTTTTAATCTCACTAATGAACTGCCTTCACTTTTATCCATTCCCAATCTCATTAGCTAACCATTCACCCATCTCTATGTTCTGTGAATCTCCAGGTCCCCTAACTTCTACATTATAAGACTCTGAGTTTACCTTTACCAAGGTTAAAATAGCAAAATAATAAAGTATCTATTCTTTTTTGCCTGGCTTATTTCACTCAGCATTATGTCTTCAAGGTTCACCCATGCTGTCATATGTTTTGGTACCTGTTCTAATTTGCTAGCTGCCCAAATGCAATATACCAGAAATGGAATGGCTTTTAAAAAGGAAATTTAATAAATTGCTAGTTTATAGTTCTAAGGCCAAGAAAATGTCCCAATTAAACTAGTCTATAGAACTGTCCAATCTAAGGCATCCAGGGAAAGATATCTTGGTTCAAGAAGGCCAGTGAAGTTCGGGGTTTCCCTCTCAAGTGGAAAGGCACATGGCAAGCACAGTCAGAGTTCTTCTCTCATCTGGAAGGGCACATGGCGAGCACGGCGTCATCTGCTAGCTTCTTCTCCTGGCTTCCTATTTCATGAAGCTCCCCAGGAGGCATTTTCTTTCTTCATCTCCAAAGGTCGCTGGCTGGTGGACTCTGCTTCTCATGGCTATGTCATTCGGCTCTGCTCTCTCTGAATCTCCTTCATTCTCCAAAATGTTTCCTCTTTTATAGGACTCCAGAAACGTCTCAATATACACGCAAGTGAGTGGAGACATACCCCCAGCTAATCCAGTTTAACAAACACCCTTGATTAAATCACATCTCCAGGGAGATGATCTCATTACAGTTTCAAACATTCAATACTGAATAGGGATTAGAAGAAATGGCTGCCTTTACAAAATGGGATTAGAATTAAAACATGGCTTTTCTAGGGCCCATACATCATTTCAAACCAGCACAGTACCCATTTTGTCTTACTGCTGCATAATATTCCTTCATATGTATATACCACATTTTGTTTAGCCATTTGTCTGTTGTTGGGCACTTGAATTGTTTCCATCTTTTGGCAATTGTGAGTAATGCTACTATGGACACCAGTGTGCAAATGTCTGTTTGTGTCACTGCTTTCAGCTCTTCTATGTACATACCAAGTAGCAGTATTGCCGGGTCATAGGGCAACTTGATATTCAGTTTTTTAAGGAACTGCCAAACTGTCTTCTATAGCAGCTGTACCATTATACATTCCCACCAGCAGTGAATAAGTGTTCCAATTTCTCCACATGCTGTCTGGCATTTGAAGTTTCCTGTTTGTTTAATAGCAGCCATTCTTATAGGTATGAGGTGATATCTCATTGTAGTCTTGATCTGCATTTCCCTTATAGCTAAGGAAAATAAGCATCTCTTCATGTGCTTTTCTGTATTTGTTCTTTGGAAAAATGTCTATTCATATCTTTAGCCCATTTTAGAATTGAGTTGCTTGTTCTTTTGTTGTTGAGTTGTATGATTTCTTTTTGTATATGATATATCAAACCTTTATCTGCTATGTGATATCCAAATATTTTCTGCTATTGATTTGGCTGCCTCTTCACCTTTTTGTCAAAGTCCTTTGAAGCATTTGATTTGGAGGAGTTCCTATTTATCTATTTTTTCTTTTGTTACTTGTGCTTTGGGTATAAAGTTGAAGAAGCTACCTCCTATGACTAGATCTTGAAGATGTTTTTCCTATGTTTTCTTCTAGGAGGTTTTTTTCACTTGGGCAGGCACTGGAAATCGAACCCAGGTCTCCTGCATGGCAGGTGAGAACTCTGCCTGCTGAGCCACCATGGCCTGCCATCTTCTAGGAGTTTATGGTACTGGTTCTTATGTTAAGGTCTTTAATCCACTTTGAGTTAATTTTTCTATACGGTATACAATAAGGGTCCTCCTTCATTCTTTTGGCTATTAATATCCAGTTTTCCCATGTCCATTTATTGAAAAGACTATTCTCCCAGTTCAGTGGATTTGAGGGCCTTATCAAAGACCAATTGCCCATAGATTTGGCAGCCTATTTCCACACTCTTGATTCAATTCCATTGGTTAATGCTTTTATCTATGTGCCAGTACCATGCTTTTTTGGGGGGGAGGGTGCATGGTCCAAGAATCAAACCTGGGTCTCCCGCATGAAAGGTGTACATTCTACCGTGTACCCTATGTGTCAGTACCTTGCTGTTTTTAAAGTTTATTTTTATAATAAGCTTTAAAATCAGGAAATGTTGGTAGTCATACTTTGTTCTTCTTTTTTATGTTATTTTTAGCTATTCAAGGTCTCTTTCTCTTCCAAATAAATTTGATAGCTATCTTTTCCAAGTCTTCAAAGTAGGCTGTTGTGGGCAGGCCACAGTGGCTCAGCAGGCAGAGTGCTTGCCTGCCATGCTGGAGACCTGGTTTGATTCCCGGTGCCTGCCCATGAAAAAAAAAAAACATAGGTTGTTGGAATTTTGATTTGGTATTGTGTTGAATCTATAGATCAATTTGGGTAGAACTGACATCTTAACTACATTTAACCTTCCTATCCATGAGCAGGAAATATCTTTCCACCTATTTGGATCTCCTTTGATTTCTTTTAGCAAGGTTTTGTAGTTTTCTGTGTATAATTCCTTTACATCCCTAGTTAAGTTTATTCCTAATACTTGATTCTTTTAATTGCTATTTTGAATGGATTTTTTTCCTTAATTGTCTCCTCAGTTAGGTCATTGCTTGTGTATAGAAACATTACTGATTTTGCACAGTAATCTTGTATCCTGTCACTTTGTTGAATTTTTTATTAGCTTAAGAAGCTTTGTCATTGTGTTAGTTAGAGTCAGTTGTCAACTTGGCCAGGTGAGCATACCTAGTCTTGTTGCTGTGGACATAAGCCAACCGTACGTGAACCTCATCTGTTGCCAATTACATCTGCAGTCAGCTAGGAGGCGTGTCTGCTGCAATGAGTGACGTTTGACTTAATTGGCTGGTGCTTAAATGAGAGAGCGCAACGTAGCACACAGCCTAAGCAGCTCGGCATTCCTCATCTCAGCACTAGCAGCTCAGCCCAGGCCTTTGGAGATGCAGAAAGAAGTCACCCTGGGGAAAGTTGTTGGAACCCAGGGGCCTGGAGAGAAGACCAGCAGAGACCATCTTGTGCCTTCCACGTAAGAAAGAACCTCAGTGGAAAGTTAGCTGCCTTTCCTCTGAAGAACCAACAAAATAAATCCCCTTTTATTAAAAGCCAATCCATCTCTGGTGTGTTGCATTCCAGCAGCTAGCAAACTAGAATAGTCATACTGTGTGATTATGAGAATCTGATGCTCCTTATATCCAGAGTATGGACATATGAATAAAAAAATGAATATAAATAAATAATAGGGGTGGAAAGGGTAAAATAAATTGGGTAGATGGAAACATTAGTGGTCAATGAGAGGAAGGGGTAAGGTGTATGGTATGCAGGAGTGTTTTCTTTTTACTTCTTATTTCTTTTTCTTTTTTAGAGCATTTTTTCATTTTTAGACCATGCTCTAAAAAGTGATCATGGTGATGAATACACAACTGTGATGATATTGTGAGCCATTGATTGTGCACCATATATAGAAGGTATGTATGTGAAGGTTTTTTTCAGTAAAAAAAAATTTAAAAAAAAACCAAGAGCGAAGCTTTGTCATAGATTTCTCAGGCTTTTCCAAATATAGTATCATGTCATCTGCAAATAATGAAAATTTTACTTCTTCCTTTCTGATTTGGATGCCTTTTATTTCTTTTTCCTGCCAGATTGCTATAGCTAGAACTTCTAGTACAATGTTGAATAATAGGGGTGACAGAGGGCATCCTTGTCTCAACCCAAGCTTAGGGGAAGGCTTTCAGTCTCTCCCCATTGAGTATGATGCTGGCTAGGGGCTTTTCATATTTGCCCTTTATCATACTGAGGAAGTTTCCTTTGATTCCTACCTTTTTGAAGAGTTTTAATTCAAAAACAATGCTGAATTTTGTCGAATACTTTTTCAGCTCAATTGAGATGATCATGTGAATTTCCCCTTTCGATTTCTTTATGTGCTATATTACACTGATTGAATTTCTTGTGTTGAACCACCCTTGCATTCCTAGTACAAACCCCACTTGGCTGTGGTGTATAATTCTTTTAATGTTCTCATTGGATTCAATTTGCGAGTATTTTGTTGAGAATTTTTGCATCTATATTCATTAGGGAGATTGGCCTGTAGTTTTCCTTTCTTGTACATCTTTACCCAGTTTTGGTATTAGAATGTGTTAGCTTCATAAAATGAGTTAGACAGTGTTCTTTATTCCTCAATTTTTTTGGCAGGATTGGTTTTACTTCTTTTTGCAATGTTTAATAAAATTCGCCTGTGAAGCCATCTGGTTCTAAAGCTTTTCTTTGTAGGAAGATTTTTATGACTGACTGAATCTCTTTACTTGTGATTAGTTGGTTGAGATCTTTCATTTCTTCTCAAATCAGCATACATTGTTTATGTGTTTCTAGGAATTTGTCTGTTTCGTCTAAGCGGTCTAGTTTATTAGCTTATAGTTGTTCATGATATCCTCTCGTGATGGCTTCCTTCCTCATCCCTGCCTCTCTGTGTGTGCACTCCTGAGAGCTCCAGGCCTCCATAAGGAAAGGGAAGCAGTAGGCTCTGTTCACCAGCTGGATGATCTCTATGAGCAGGGAAAGTTTGCTGGCTTCTGGGTTCCCCAAGGGAGCTCTGGGCTACAGAGTTGAGGGGGCTGATCTCAAGCTAGCTGCAGGAGGGGAGGGAGGATGGGGGGGAATGTACTTTCCTGGGCATGGCCTCTTGTCCCCAGTGAACTCATAACTTAGCTCACTTACATCATTCTCTGCATACCATTTCCTTAGCTTTTTCATCCAAGACCTCCATATATAGTGTAGAAGACCCTCTCGGGTCACTCACACCCTGAAACCGCCATCCTAATTATTTTTCTGCCACATCTCCAGTTGTTCCATGGAGCAGGAGTGAGCTCAGCCTATCCTATTCTACCACATTTCTGGACGCCCTGTGGTTTGGTTTTGCTTGTTTGTTTTTAGCATTTACTTATTTTCTGATATTCGAAGATGCCTCAGGCTCATATTATATATTCCTTGCCCCAGCCCTAGAATAAGCCATTTCTCTAAGGAATCCTGGTTCCATTTTATTGGAGAATGTTATTAAAAACCAAAATATAGATGCTGATTGTGCTTGTTGCTACTGGGATGTCTGTTGTCCATTTTAAAATAAAGTTTTTTTGTCTCTAATGCTTGAATTGCAAGACATTTTTTTTATTCTGGATGCAAGTCCTATCTCTAATATGTGCATTTTCAAATATTTTCTCCTTGTCTGTGGTTAGTAGAAAGAGATAGAATGAGACAAGAAAGAGAGAGGAGAGAGGGAGAGAGAGGAAAGTACTGTAAGAATATTTAGAGAATCATTTTGGTTACTTAGGTGATGTTCATCAGAAAAACATGGAAATACTTAAAAATATGTACTTTAAATTGAATTCCTGGTGCTTGAGCTGTTATTTTGTTCTGTTGTTTCGCCTTGATGTTCACTAGCCTAGATAAAAAAAAGTACTCCCAAGTTTGCTTGGCTTCTCCTCAAATAAGCAACATTAGAACAAGAAAGGCTGTGAGACATGGAGCAATGTTGCATCCAGACGTGATTCATATGAAAACATTTTGGTAATGGATGGTCATGATGGTAGTACAATATTGTGAATATAATTTATGTCACTGAATTGTACTCGTGAAAGTGGTTAAAATAGAAAATTTTGTGCTGTATATATGTTACCACAATAAAAATTCAGAAAAAAAAAGTGAGTTCATAAATGACTTAAGCATATAATGACTTTAAAAAATGTGAAACGAGTGGGCCACGGTGGCTCAGTAGGCAGAGTTCTCGCCTGCCACGCCAGAGACCAGGGTTCAAGTCCCGGTGCCTGCCCATGCCAAAAAAAAAAAGTGAAACAAGGAGAGAATTATGATGGTTTGAAGCTAGAGAAACATGTTCTTAAATTTAATCTATTCCTGTGGGTGTGAACCCATTATAGTTAGGATCTTTTGATGAGGTTACTTCAGTTAAGAAGGTGTAGCCAACCTCAATCAGGATGAGTCTTAATCCTATTACTGGAGTCCTTTATAAGGAAAGGGAAATTCAGACAGAGTGAGAAAGCCACAGGAGGCAAAAAGGGAAGGAAGAGACCAAAATGCCACCATGTGCCTTGCCATGTGAGCAGCTAAAGGCTCTAGGATCACTGACAGTCAGCCCCAGAATGCCACAGTCTTTGGGGACAAAGTATCACTTGATGATGTCTTGATTTGAACTTTCTTTTAGCCTCAAAACTGTAAGCAAATGAATTCCCATTGTTTAAGTTGAACCGTTGCATTGGTGTTTGCTCGCACAGCCCAGGAAACTAAAACAAGCATAATAACTTTATGTAACATTGAAAAACTCAGTGTTAAATATGTGTGCTGGCTTGAGCTTTAAAGAAGAAAAAAAGTTAATATTTGGAAATAGGTATGTGGCTACCCACAATCCAAATCAGCGAGAATGCTCATACTAAAGTTTTGACACTTTTGTCTCTTCTGATGACTGAAATCTCAGTGACATCTCAAAACATAGTAGAAAGACAATAAATTCATTTCCACATCAATTGAATATCTACTACATGTAGGCATGGCATTATGAAAAAGTACTCCTCTTTGAGCTTATGGTTTGGTGCAATGATCTCTGGATTTTTTTTCATTGCATACCCATATTAGTGATTCTCTTTTATCAGAATATCCAATATATGTACACTTAATCATTTATAAATTATGCATATGTACTTTATTTTGTCTATCTCATCAAGCATATATGAAAATAGAAATTTAAACATGGTAAGAATGAATATAAATAGGAATTCTAATATTTTCTACCCTACAGTCCAGTGGATCATCTTGCTCATCCTTGGGATATTTGCATCCCATGGAGGACTCTTGTTCTATGGAGTACAACAAGCAAACACACAGATATTTAAGTGTTGCAAAAGGGCTAAAGATGACGAATGGAGATGTTACTTCTAAATAAAAATGAAACTATTAAAAAAAAAGAAGCAGGCTATGATACTCATCTAAAGCCATGGATTCTCTGACTGATGTGCTCAAATAATAAAATCCTGGGACACAGGGATTTCAAAGAGAGAGTTTATTAGTAATCATGAAGCAGGAGATCAGAGGGCCTGTGAGCCTAAAAATATGTCTCCCTGAATTACGGTAACTCTGATGGGTTTATAGTATCAAAAGATGGGCAAGTTGTAGGATAATGAGCACAAAGTCTCAAAATAATGAGGTCAGAGATGATCTAATTATTGAGCATGCACAAATTGATTGCGTGCTAAGTCACAGAGCATATGTAAGAAAATGGTGGCCTTAAATAATGATGAATGTGATTTTTAGTATTATAATGAGGTATAAGTCCCTTATAGGTTAAAATTTAAGCAACCATGCATATCAGGTGGGCTGATTTTGCTTAGATCCAGGTCCGTCTAACAAAATAGTTTTGGAATTAGTGTGAGTTAGTTCTGGGCTGATGCAAGGCCTTTCATTAATAAACATTAGGGGCTTTCTTTAGTGTTCATAAGACTCTAAAGTTGAAATACAGGATAACGAGTTATAAGTGAGGGCCAGTCATGGGATTTTATAATCACAAGATAAAGGCTATATAATTATACAATCATTATCAGAAATAATGGCATTTGGATTCCAGTTCAGAATTTCAGGTATTTCTGTCTGGCTATTCTAAAAACTAGAAAGTAAAAAGAAATATCTATGAAATGATCCAGTAATCATAATCATTTGCTAAATCCTAACTTATTGGTTACAGCTATTTTGTACCATGCAACTTAGGAAAAACCTGAGGTTGGAATTCTTCCAATGCCATTTTCATCATCTCATGAGCTTGTATTTCTGCCATCACATTTCAGGGTGAGTAAAATGCCTCTAAGTTTCCAGGTCATGCTCATACTAGAGCATGCTAATAAAAAGTTGGTTTAGAAACTGAACTTTGAGAACCACTGATATAGAGCAATGAGTCTCAGTCCTAATTTGCACATTAGTATATCCTGGGATAGCCAAACTATACTCTCAGGGAGTTTCTCCTCTGAGATTCTGGTGCAACTGGTCTGAGGTAGGGCTTGGGCACTTGTTTAGTAAAGACTCCCCAGTGAACTCCAACATACAGTCAGAGTTGAAAATTACTCTTCTGTGATAATGCTCCTAAGTGGTAGTTCCACATCTGGAGGTCACAGACTTCAGTCCTGAATGAATTACAAATGTGACTTCCTATAAAATTTCAAAAACTTCAATCAATTCAATTTTGACTCTACCTAGCGTTAGACTAGCCTCCACAGGTTAGGGGCAATCCTCTACAAGACTGCCCTTCTGGCATTAGCCTCAATTTGTGGGGGCCCAAGCCACCCACACTTCTGACCAACTGGCTACAATTTGGGGGGTTCCCACTACCCCTTGGGTTTGACAGCTCACTAGAATGACTCACAGAACACACTGAAAGTGCTATACTTATGATTATATTTTTATTATCCTAAAACAATATGCAAACAAAAAGCCCAAAGAAGAGATGCTTAGGTTGAGGTCTGGTAGGATCTCAGATGCAAGCTTCCATGTCCTCTCCAGGGAGAGTCAGAATGCATCACCCTCCCCACACAGCATTGTATTTTCTTAATCATGGAGGCTCCCCAGAGTTTTGAGTGTCCTGAGTTTATATGGGGTTTCATTTTAGGCATGATGGGTGGAATCAATGTCCATATGGTTGAACCCAATCTCCAGCCCCCCTTCCCCTCCCAGAGATTGGTAAGATTGGTCTGACATTATATATTTCAAAAGCCCCAACACCCTAACCACATGGTTGGTCTCTCAGGTATGGCCAGCCTGCATCGTAGAATTACAGGTGTGGCTGGCCCTATCCTGTCATTTTCTTAGTACATGAAATATCAGGTGTGGTCCTGGACCCACCATGAATAACAGAGACACTTCTATCACAAAAAATCTCAAAGATTCAAAAATTTACCTCTTCAAGAACTGGGGATAAGGATAAGTTAAATTTTTATTATGTTCCACTACCAAATAAAACCAATTGCCCGGCTGGATCCTTCTCTCCCTTCACTATAAATTCCACCTGGGCATCCACAAAGAAACTTTTAAAGGGTCCTATGACCCCGAAAGTTATACAATAATGCACTAGAGAAGTTGCTCTTGTCTCCTTCTTTCTACCTATAAACCAGACTATGAAGCTAAGACCTCAACAGCTCCCTGCCTCAGGTCATTAGCCAATAATAACAACAGTATGAATAGGATATGACCTAATCCTAGAAAATAAATTCAATACAATGAAAATAAGAGTGAATTAGAATCATCTAACTAAAAGTTTTAATTGACTATAGTTATTTGGTAAGCTCAGGTTTTACAAGAAAAGTCAAGTGAGATGAAAAATTGGCTTAGGATTTACTTTAAAAATAAACATCCATTATCATGGTTGTAAGTACACCTTCAGTGAAAGTCCTGTGCCATCTATATTAGCATCTGTACAATAAGAATTGTTGTTAAAAATGTGTCTCCATTCTACAGTAATCTATTGAATCATGAAAAAAATACATTTTTTTTTCCAATTTGTTCTTTTTACTAAGGCAAGTTTCTTAGTTTGCCAGGGCTGCTATAACAAATACCGTAGACTGGTTGGCTTAAACAATAGTAATTTATTGCTTCACAATTTTGGAAGCTGGAAGTTCAAAATCAGGGTATGGCAGGATCAGGCTTTCTCTGAAGTCTGCACCATTTTGGTAGTGGTTTGCTGTCATAATTCAATCTCTTGCTCTGTCACATGGCCATCTGTCTCTGCTGTCTCCTATTTCTGTGTCTAAATTCCTTCTGCTTATGAGGTCTGCGGTCATACTGGATTAAGCCCACCTTGATTCAGTTTGGCCTCTGTGCTGGTTTGAAGCTATTATGTACCCCAGAAAAGCCAAGTTCTTTAGTCCTCATTCGATATTGCTGGGTGAGAGCTTTTTGATTGTTTCCATGGAGACATGAACCACCTAATTGTGGGTGGTGACTTTTGATTAGGTTAATGTGTCTCCACCTGTTCAAGGTGGGGTTGCTTACTGGAGTCCTTTAAGAGGGAACCATTTTGGAAAAAGCTTGAAAGCCACCAGAACCAACAGAGCCCACCAGAACCAACAGAGCCACCAGAACCAACACAGCCAGAGACCTTTGCAGATGAAGAAGGTCAATGCCCCAGGGGAACTTAAGGAAACAAGAAACTGGGAGAGAAAGCTGGTAGACATTGCCATATGCTCTCCCAGTTGAGAGAGAAATCCCAAACTTCATCAGCCTTTCTTGACTGAAGGTAATCTCTTATTGGTGCCCTAATTTGGGTATTTTCATGGCCTTAAAACTGTATCCTTGCGACTTAAAAAATTCCCCTGTTTAAAAGCCATTCTGTTTCTGGTATATTGCATTCTAGCAGCTCTTCCAAACTAGAACAGCCTCATTTTAACTAATAGGATATTTGAAGAGCTTATTTACAAATGAGTTCACATCCATAGGACCAGGGATTAAGACTTGAACATGTCTTTGTGGGGAACATGATTCAATTCATAATAGCAGCAAACCTGAATTTGAAAGCAAAAGTTTCAAATTCAGACTTTTTTGGATTTTCAAATGATATAACACATCTAAAATAAATCATATAATCTCCCAAGCAGGGATTTGGACAGACCCCATAGTCAAACCCATTAATATTTGAATATTTGAAGATAGATGATGTTTCAACCCAACTTAGCCCCAAAACCAAATAACACACCTGGCACAGAGTTACCCATGAGCTTAATCAAGAACTTACGAATAGAAGATTCTTCCCCATAGCAGCTGGTTGGGAAATGGAGGTTGGAGTTCCACAAAGGAAAGAGAAGAGTGCCTCGGGAGCTGCTTATAAAGGTTTATGTTCACAGGATGTGACAGTGTGTATTGAGAGATTTGATCAGGAGAGGGATGTTTTAATGGCAGTTTTTTACCCCTGAGGGGGTCTGTTGACCTTTAATGTCTGTCCTGGTTTGGTATTGGCAGCTGCGGGCAATGATTTGTTCTCATAATGGAGAAGGGGGCAGGTTTGGGCTCTGGGTGCTCACAGACGGTACACATAACGTCTATAAATAGCCTCATGTTAAACCAGTTAGCTTTTGCTACCAAATAAGTTGGCCATGGAATGTATTAAAAAATAATAATAAACTTTTTTTTTCCAGAGATTTAGGGATTTTGAAATTGTAGGTAAAATACTTTAGATCTAAGTTATGCTCAAGTAAGTTCTCAACAAGGGTTAAAATCAAAAGGAGTTTGAGTCATCTGTTAATTAATCGAAAGAATCAGTTTATCAAAATGTCCTTATTTCCATGCATGCTGGTGATTTGAGGCAGGTCTTCCACTAACATTTGTGACAGCCATGGTAAGAGTACAGGCAGAGATCACATACCATATGTTAGCAAGGTAAATAAATATGTATACTCCAGCCTCCTACCATTTTAAACATACTTTCATTATGGGAAAAAAAGTGACAGCTTTCATTTTTGTGTATGACTGACTTCATGGATGGATGAGTAATAAATATATGATTCATAAATTATTTACTCATGATGTGAAATATACTACTCTGCTCTTTACTAGAGAAAAAATATAAATTATGTTGTTATAATCAAGTCTGCATGTAATTAATAAAGAGCTGCAGGATTAAAAAATTGAATCTGTATTAAAAATTTAGATAAGTTAATATAAAATAGTGGACAATTAGAATTATTTTTCATGTTTCCAAAAAGGATTTTTTATTCTAAAATGTTGAAAATGATCTGTTAAAATGGAAAGGAAGAATATGAATTATATGGATGAGCCTCAAATTTTAAATAGAAAACTAAATTTTTTTTATTTTTAAAAATATAATTGTTTTACTAAATGCATTTACAATAAAACATTCACAAATTCAATGTCTATCTAGTTACCAATGTAAAGAATCGTGCATGTTATATCTACACCTATATGTATACAAATTTAAGAGTAATTAGCATTATTTAATGTGCCACCTTATGCAATTGCTGTGAACATCACATTAATTCGTGAGTCATTCTCAACCGTAAATTTGATACAACACAAAAAGAAGCAAGAAAATGGACCTTACTAGCAGAGGATTCTTCTTTGTGCAGGAATCTACCGCATATTTGCTATCTGAGAGGAAAAAGCTGACAAGTTAATTAATATTCTTTTTCTCCTACCAAAGTGCTTCCACAGCTCAGATCCCCTGGTATTCTGGAGTCCAGTATCCTTTACAGCATTTACATGCAGTCTTTTGTTTAGAGGACACAGGATAAGAACTTAGCAAAATATTCCCCTGGGGCTAAAATGGTGCTGTTCAGGAAAGAGGAGGTTTAGGATGAGTATAAGATCTTGAGTTGCAGAAGCATCAGTGCGTCCTGTAATATACATGTACTATTTGTGGGATGCAGAGCTCTCTAAACAAAAACCTAATGGTGTACCAAATGGAGGAATTAGCGTGTAAGTCAACATAAACAAGTGACTGCCCATTCTGTTTTGCAAAACCTCTAGCAATGGGTCATCTCAGCCAACTGTTCCAATGTTTAAATAACTTTTTCCTCTGGATGCCCTATGTTAGAGATCTATAAACAACAGCCCAGGAGCCAAATCCAGCCCAGTAACTGTTTTGAAAATAAAGTTTTATTGGAACATGGCCACTAAATTGTATACATATTGCCTATGGTTACTTTGATGCTAAAATGGCAGAGTTGAGTAGCTGGAAAGGCTAAAATACTTACTATCTGACTCTTTATAGAAAAAGTTTGCTGATCCCTGCATGAGTAGCCTTAATCTTATATAACAATGGAAGGTCATAGTTTTCAGTTATAGCCTCTGTGGAGACAGAGGACCAGGTCAGAACCATCTCTATAAGTAACCTTCATATGAACCTTCAAATTAAATAACTGTACTTATCTAATTCCCTTTGTTTAACCTCCTGTCTCTCTCATCTAGATTCAAAATTTACAAATCCCACACATGCTTAATTGCTAAACAGCCTCACAGATTAGGAATACATTTGGAGAACCTAAAATGATCATCACCTATTATTCAGAAATTTGGGAGCAAGACAAATTTTCTCCTTAACCAGAGGCCCTTAAACACTTAAAGAGGAGAAGTGCACCTAGATTCTTCATGGGATTCTATCATTCCCACTTCTGTGCTCCCCTCACCTCCGGATACTGTTTCTATCTATGGAAACCCTTTGGGCAATGTGTGGAGAGGTTTCCAAGGTCTGTAACAAGGGCTTTGCATTAGTTAAGGTTCTCTAGAGAAACAGAATCAACAGGAAATATTTGTGAATATAAAATTTATAAAAATGTCTCATGTAACCATGGGAACATAGAGTCCAAAATCCGTAGGGTAAGCTGTGAAGCTGATGATTCTGATGGAGGGTCTGGATGAACTCCACAGGAAAGGCTCACAGGCAGAAGCAGGAAAAGAGCCTGTCTCTTCTGAATCCTCCTTAAAAGGCTTCCAGTGGTTAGATTAAGCATTGCTCATTGCAGAAGACACTCCCCTTGGCTGATTACAAGTGCAATCAGCTGTGGATGTAGCCGACGTGATCATGATTTAATTCTATGAAATGTCCTTATAGCAACAGACTACCACCACCTGGACAAGTTGACATATGAACCTGCCCATGACAGGTTTGCAAAACAAAATTCAAGTTGAGTTTAAATGAGGTGCAACAATTGCAAAACCATGGAGTGATTAGGAAACCTTCTGATTGGCCTGGGCTAGCTTTAATTTATTTACTTCCTTTTCCTCTATGTACATATTTCTCAACAAAATGACAGAGACAGCTGAGAATAGAAGATTTGACAGCTATAAATAAATGGCTAAATCTCCAGATAGCAGTCCTAACTCAAAGAAAATGTGACTGCTAGAGAATCCTGGAGACCGAGGCTAGCAGAAGTGGTGTTTGTCTTTGAGGGGTCGTGGAAGAGAGGGTGCCAACTAGTTGAAAGACTGTCCTATCTGCCCTTAAATACTGGTTCAGCCATGCATGGCTCTGTGAATCTAAGTAAAGTCCATCCTCTCCCCGATCCTAGCCTGTAAAGTAGTGTTACATGTGTTTTGCAGGGTTATTGTGAGGATATGAATAATACACTACAGTATATGGCACCTGATAAATCAGTGTTCATGATTGTTACTATTATTTCGAGAACACCATACAACAATGTATTAAGAGTGTCAGAGTGTGTAATGAGATGAGACAGACCACAGGTATTTCATAATAATTGCTGTAGTTACAGCTCACCTCCAGGAACCCTCTTTAAGGTTTAGTGTGCTCAGCCCTGGAGAAGCTCTGACACAATCTCGATTCCATTCCCTTTCCTTTAGTCCTTCCTGTATTTCCTTTATTCCAAAGTCAAAGGACCTCTGTGACAAACTGCAGACACCCTTGGAGAAAAGGCAGACCCCAAGACAACAGGAAGTTCTCAGGGATGCAGCCCCTTGGCTGGACCCTGCCTCCAGTCAGAAATTCAATTTTCTCTAGTTCCAGAGAAAACAGACAATTTAGGCTCAAAGTCAGAGCTTTATTTAGTTTCTTTTTTGATTCCTCTCATAGTTGATGGGCCTTAGGTTTAATCCTGGATATGACCGGTAAGTCTACATTCTGTTCCTCTGCACCTTCCTGTGAAAGATCCAGAAGTAACCCAAGGCCAGGGACTCCAGACTCCACAGGAAGCCAAACTAAGGAATGAGACAGCAATGAAGAAAACCTGCGGCAATGAATGACCAGCAACGCTAGCATTATGTGGGAGTGGAAGAGGTGACTGCCCACCTCTTGTGATTTGGGGTTGGTAGTGATGGCTGGGAGGAGTGAGGTAGCGTTCCCTGAGGGATCCAACTGCTTATGCTTACTCCTCCATGCAGTAAATTCTTTACTGCTTTGTACTGTAAATCTTTAGCCAAGTTTATCCAAGTTTGGACCATAAGCATTAGAAGCCCCTGGGACTCCTGTTGACAGTGCAGATTCTTCGTGACGGGGCATCAGAAGAGCCACAACCTCAGAACCTGCATTTCGTTTTTTTAGCCAGAGAACCACAGACTTTAGTGAAAAACGAGGAGGTTTATTCTATTACCAGTTATTTTTAGCATACAGTGACTAGACTTCAGATCTTTCTGGAATTCAGACATGGTTAAGGTGAAGAAAAAAGAAAACTTGGAGAACTTGGCATGGGGCAAAAATATTAGAAGAGGGACAGATGCTAAGAATGTTAGGAGGAAAAATATCCATTTTCCAATGGATAAACAAATGTGGTTTATTCAGCAATAGAGTATTATGCAGCTGTAAAAAAGGAATGAAATCCTGAAACATGCTGCAACATAGATGAACCTTGAAGACCTATTGAATGAAATAAGCCAGACATGAAAGGACAAATATTTTATGATCTCACTTATATGAAATACCTAAAACAACAAGTTCATAGAGACAGAAAGTAGGTTACAGTTTACCAGGTGCTGCGAGGTGGGGAGTGGATTGGAGAATGGAGAGTTATTGTTTAAAGGGCATTGAGTTTCTGTTAAGGTGATGAAAAAGTTTGGGTAGTGGATTTGGTGATATAGTACAACATTGTGAATTTAATTAATACTACTGAGTTATACACATGCAAGTGGTTAAAATGGGAAATTTTGATTATGTATATAATATGTATTATATAATATATATGTATAATCCCAATTAAAAATTAAAAACAAAAACTCCCCACTACTCTTTTTTAGCCAATATTTGGCCCTTTTACATGTGGAAGCCAAGAGAAACATCCAATTGCCTAATTTCAAGTCTGAAATGCAGTGCTGTCTCTATCCCCATGCGTATTGGCAAGTTGGGGTAGATGGTCCAGCAGGCCAGGACCCCACTGTCAAACTAGTCTCAGAGTGCCACTAGCGGAGAGGCCTATGAACATTTCCTGCTGATGTGGAAATGTGAAAGTGGTGAAGAATGAGCAACAGGGCTGTCTTACTCTTATAGGTAGGATAAGCGATACAACACAGGCATTACCTGGGAATAGCCTTGTGTAGGCACTGCTCCGTGGGAGGGCTGGGGGGCTGCTGATCTTCTCAGCATACTCCGGGCACCAGAATATCGACTGTAAACAAGAGTTGGCAGGAGGCGTGGTGGTGGTGGTGGGGTCTACCTAGTTCCGATACTTCTAATAGCTAAAGATACTCTTTTCCCTGGAACTCAATACAAACAATAAAAAAGGGAAACTCATACTGATAGAGCAGCTCAATGAAATGAATGATCCATAATTTACAATAAGCTATAAACAATGGAGGTTTATAACCTTCTGCTACTTCCACTGCTTCCCAAATATTTGAAGGCCACCCAAGTTCCCTCTTCTTCAGCCTCTTTTCAATATTGAATTAGAAGTCAGCTTCCTGGAAGGCTGGGGACTGTTTTGTGGAGGGAAAACATATAGGAATGTGTTCAAGAAACGAGTCATTGGTCTTGAACAAAGTAGAGAAGGGAGGAAGTCCCAGCAAGGGGTGATGAAAGGACAGAATAAATTCTACATTCCCAGGAAGAATAAATAATCTCATGGTTCCAAGTAAATGAACAGACACATCCTGAGGAAATAGGCCTAGGAAGGGACCATGAGCACTCACAGGAGGGGTTGGGCTGGGGGTAAAGATGCTCGTGTCCATTAAAGAAGAAAAATTCCAGGAAGAAGGAGAAGGATATAAATTGGCATTTTACTTCGATTTGTTGGTCATGCTGGGTTGTGGTTTTGTTTCCAACTGTTAGTAAATTGATATAGAATGGATTGTTGCTATGTGATATGAAAATTGGACAAGTAGAGTTATGAAGCTTTGGGCTGCCATTTTGCCTCCAGGCTGACCCACGATGGTGAGATTTTCCAATTGGAAGTGTGCTAATATCACACATCAGTGCAGTATTAACTCTGCATCTATGTCTTCCTGGATTTGAATCCTGGCTGTGTCACTGACCAGCTAGGTAACTGTGATGGTTCCAAGCTGTTATGTACCCCAGAAAAAATCATGTTCTTTTAATCCATTCCTGTGGGTGTAGACCTACTGTACATGAGACTCTTTGATTAGTTTATTTCCATTGAGGAATTCCCCAGGGTGGGTCTTAATCTTTTTACTGAAATTCTCTTGTAAAAGAGGATAAAAATCAGAAGCACACAGAAGAAAGCCCCAAAGAAGCTGAGAGAGGACCCACAGAAGACAAAGAGGAAGCCACTGAAGCCAGGAGCTGGAAGGAATGGTACTCGGGAGAGGGAGAAGAGCCATGTGCCTGGCCACGTGACAGAGGAGCTGAGGATCTCTGGTAGCCAGTCTTCAAGGAGAAAGCATTGCCTGTTGATGCCTTAATTTGGACATTTTTCATGACCTCAGAACTAAATTTGTAAATTAAAAAATCCCCATTGTAAAGCCAATTCGTTGCTGGCATGTTGCGTTTTGTCAGCTTTAGCAAACGAAAATAATGACTTTGGTCAAATTTAATGATCTTGTTGTTCCTTAGTTGCATAAGGGGTAGTAATAGTATGTACCTCACAAAGTTATTGTAAAATTTAATTGAATTAATCTATATAAACAGGATTGTACCTGGAAATCTAGCAATCTCAATAAGTATAAGTTATAAGAAAGATTAACTAGCTAAAATTGTCTCGAGTGTCTGACTTCATTATGGTTTTAGTTTGAGGCCTGATTCTACATCGTCTTCAGTTCATTTTCTAAAATTTATTGTTTCCCGTATTTTCTACAGATGCCCCACAAGTTATGCTGAATAAATCAGGTCCTTGTGATATGGATGGGTCAAATTTCAGAGAATGTATCTACATCTCTTCAAGTCTTTTTTTTTTTTTTTCCTTCTAATATGTTCTCCTACTTCTAGCTATTTCTGTTACCATGTGCTATTGTATAAATTTGGGCAAATTTTATATCTTCAGGAGGGGATGTCTCTTCTCTAGTTTTTCAGAATGTTGGCTATGTTTGCCTACAATTTCCTGGGAAGACTTTTCCCACTTACTCTTCTCTAGTGTCATGGATTTGTGAATTTTCTTAGTTTCTAGTGGAAAGAGAAAAAATTACAGGACGAATTTCACCCGAAAGTTCCCCCACTACTTAAAAGTCACTTGCACTATATTTACCTCCCATACTGCACTATTCGTTGTTAACTTTCCTCTTCCCCTCTTCCCTTTCTTACTTGACCTCTGGGCTGGTTTGAAAGGATGTATGTCCCCTAGAAAGCCATGTTTTAATCTAAATCCCATTTCGTAATGGCAGAATAATCCCTATTCAATACTGTATGTTTGAATCTGTAATTAGATCATCTCCCTGGAGATGTGATTTAATCAAGAGTGCTTGTTAAGCTGGATTAGGTGACAACATGTATCCACCTATTTGGGTGTGTCTTGAGAAGTTTCTGGAGTCCTATAAAAGAGGAAACATTTTGGAGAATGAGAGATTCAGAGAGAGCAGAGCAGAACAACATAGCCACGAGAAGCAGAGTCCACCAGCCAGCGATCTTTGGCGATGAAGAAGGAAAATGCCTCTTCAGATGCTTCATGAAACAGGAAGCGAGGAGAAGAAGCTAGCAGATGAAGCTGTGTTTGATACGTGCTCTTCCAGATGAGAGAGGAACCCTGACTGTGTTTACTATGTGCCCTTCCACTTGAGAGAGAAACCCTGAACTTCATCAGCCTTCTTGAACCAAGGTATCTTTACCTGGATGCCTTTGATTGGACATTTCTATAGATTTGTTTTAATTGGGTCATTTTCTTGGCCTTAGAACTGTAAACTAGCAACTTATTAAATTCCCCCTTTTAAAGCCATTCCATTTCTGGTATATTGCATTCTGGCAGCTAGCAAACTAGAACAACCTCCCTGCCCTCTCTCTCAGCTCTTTCAATTCAATGACAATGTCCACAGGCAGTAGTGTCCCCAAACTGTTACTGTTTAACAAGTTCACATGTACTTGTATGTGCTTCATATCTGCAGTGTGATTTGGTGGGTGCATACAGCTATATCTACTCTCAAATGTGAACTTTTCAAGTCTGAAATACCCACAGTTAAACTCTCTCTTCTGGCTTAAGGCATATTCTTTCAAAGCCTCCTGTAACAATGCAATTATCTTTTCTAGGGAAGGCAACTCACTGCGGCAATGTCCCCATGGTTTGTTAGATTCCCACTTCATGCAGTGTAGCTACAGCACCCTACAGGCACTGATTTAGTTTGTGAAGTAGGGAGAGGTGTGATGCAGTTAGGAGAAAAATCCTCCTTCCTACCAGGCTCCACTCATCCATGGAAGGGGGCTGCAGAAGGGCTGACTAAGGCTGATATTATTGTGCTGGGATCATGGTACCATTTGGCCATTGATGGAGAGGTACTATCCCAAAGGGGAAGAGGAAGCACTAAATATATACTTCTCATTTTGCTGGCAGAGGGCCCTCAATGAAAAATGCTGCTTAGTTTTGGTTTTAATTTCTAGAAGTCCTGCTTTATGTTTTATAACTCTTAATACCTTGGAAGAGCGTGTTTTAATTAAAGACCATTTTGCTAAAGATGATGTGAGTTAGGATGTAAAGTTGGTGTGCAGACATTTCCTTGAAAAGAATGTATTTTAGTTCCTCTGCTTGCATTCAGAACCCCTAAGACCCGCACCGCCCCAAGACTCAAGAGTATCCTTTCTTGCTGGGGTTTAACTCTTCTCTCCTTCCTTTCTCTTCGTTGGTGATCTGCCTGGCTCAGGGGCTCTTCTTCCTTCAGCATAGAGCAGTCTTGGATGGTTGGTTCTTGGCACCCTTCCTATCGAGACTTTGCTTAACCCCAAATTTAATATTGTGAATTTTCTATTCTGCTTTTCTGAGACTGAAACCAGTGACAAAAAAAGCTAGTTTATAAGACTAACATGAAATACGTACACGACACTGAGTAATTAAGCAAATACAACATAATTCTTTTTAATGATAAATAAATGCAATACAATCGCTTTATAAATCATCTAAGTTTTTATATAGCTCCAGTTTAGGGTAATTTGGGCTTCTTTTCTTCTAAAAGAAGGCAGCAGAGCACAGTGGGTCCAAAGCTCATATATTTATGAGCAGACATGAATCTGAACCAACTCTCCCTCTTAATTGATGTGTGGCTGGACAAGTTGCATAAGCTCTCTCTGAGTTGCACTAGACAGTGTGGGTAGAACTCTCCATGTTGCAGAAATTATTCTTAAATCTTAAGTCTGTTTTGAGGACTAAATAAGCTAATGTATGGCAAGTCATTAGCAAAATGCCTGGCATTTAGCAGAACTCTAAAACTAGAGATGAAAATAAGGCAGACAAGGAGCAGAGAAGAAATATTTGAGCAGGGGAATAAAGTTGTATTCTTTCCCACTTTGCCTTAAATTCCTGACTTTCATGACTCTGGGCACATGGCAGGGGCAGAAAGATGGGGCCTGTCCTCAGCAGGGAAGATGCTGCCAGGAGGGAGAGGACCTAGCGGGAGAGGTGAACACACAGGCTTTCAGGCAGACCCCTGCAGCAGCATTTGGTAATAGCTTTAAAATGGGAGATGCTATTATCATAAAAGCATGCAAACAAGGAAGAGACAAATTATTCATTGTTTTAAAGTCACTTATCCAATAACATTTCTCTTTTTGTCTGATTATGAAAAGAGTACATATTCATATTGAAAAGCTGGAATATACAGAAAAACACAAAGAACAAAATCAAAACAATCTGTAACATAAATAGGACCATTCGTCATTTAGGGTAAGCCCTTGCAGTCTTTTCTATATACATTCATATGTTTCTCTTCTACAAATTTGGTTTATTTTACAAAAGTGGCATAGCTACTGAATTGCATAGTGTGAACATTGTTCAATGTCATTAGATATACTTCTAGGATATCATTTTAAGAAAATATTATTGAAAATTTCAAACACAAAAATGTAGAGAGACATGAACTCATGTTACTCATTACCTGAATTCAACAATTCCAACTCGTGGCCAATTTTTTTTCATTTATACACTGTGCACTTCTCCCATACTGCCCCTTTGATTATCTCAAATCAAATCCCAGGTATCATGGAATTTCATCCATAAATATTTTAGTATGTATGTATCTCTAAGAGACATGGGATTCTTTCAGAAATACAAGTACAATAACAATATCACACCTAAAAATTAATAATAATTCCTTAACATCACCAAATGTCCAGTTGTTTACTTTTCCCTGGCTGTCATCATTTTTTTAAACTGTTTGAACCAGAATCACATTTTTGGTGTGTGAGAGATTAAGTAAGAACCCTGAGTTTAAATAGAAAGTATCAAGAAGAACTTATCATTTGTCTTATCTAAAACACAACACTTTTTTAAAGCTCTGTACACTGAAAAGGCCTAGAAATAATGATGAATTCAGTAACAAAGAACAACTTCAGTGACCACATTGTAGACTCCAAAAACCATTTTCCACTAAAAGAAGCTAGGACTTCTTGAGTAAAGATCAGATTTGAGGGCTGACACAGGAATACTAAAAGCAAAGAAGGTGTATGAGACCCTAGGATATATCTAGGGAACTCAGGAAATTGAATAGGCCAAAGATGGGATAATTCGTACATCAATAAGGATAATAACTTCAATAGATTAAAATACATCAGATACGTGTATATCCATGAGTCCACAAGGATACTGCATGTCAGGATTTTCCAGGGAAACAGAACAAACAGAAGATATATATGTGTGTGTACACACACACACACACATATTTTGTAAATATTATGAAATTTTTTACAGGAATTGGCTCACATAACTGTGGGCAGGTACAAATCCTGTTGGGTGGGCCACAAACTGGGAACTCTGATGAAGGCTTTCAGTGAATTCCCCAGAAGAAGCTGGCTGGCTGAAGCAGAGTAGGAAATTCTCCATTCTGACTGCTGAAATCATCTCTTTTCCTTTTAAGGCCTTCAACTGATTGGATATAACTTCATTCGTTGTTGAAGGCAATCTCCACAGTTGATTGTAGGTATAATCAGCCATAGATGCAATTTACTATGATTTAGGTCTACAAAATATCCTCACTTTACAGGCCAGTGTAACTTGACCAAACAACTGGACACCATAACACAGCCAAGTTAACACCTGAACCTAACCATCACAGATACCCTCTCAAAGTACTTATTGATCAATTTGAAAGATAGTAGGGAATAAATTTATTATTCTGATAGTAAGCAATTGAAAAGAAAATATCAAATGGTCGTCTTGCATTTCCTTTACAAACTGTAGTTTAGGAAAAACAAATAGTTATTGAGGGAGGGGAAGTTATTTTTAGTAAGTATTCCAGCTCTAAAAAGTAAAACATTGGTAAGATTACAACGCCACCATTGTGTAGCCCTAATTATTTAATGACATCTGCAAAGAACAAACAAGTAAACAAAACAAAACAAACATACACCATCTAATGGTTGTAACTCTCCACCCCCTCCACTCTTGCTGGGCTTTCCTGGCACGCCCCTCTGACTTCTGACTTGGCCATGAGACCACCTTTGAATAAAGAAGTGTGCAGAAAACTGACATATGCCACCCCCAAACAGAGCTTTAAGGCATCTGTGTGGTTTGGCTTTGCCCTCCTTGAGCTTCCATCCTCAACTATGAAAACTGCAAACTCAGAGAGTGACTGCTCCCGCACCCAGAGTCCCAGAATGAGAGATGTCCTGAGCACAATACACAGTTTGGAGCAGAGTCAGAGCTGACCTGCAAACCACGGGAGTAGGAAATAATATCAGTCATGGGAAGCCACTGAAATTTGAGGAGTTTGCTAATGAAATAGCCTTGCCAAAAATATTGAACCTGACTCTGAGCAAGTCTCCATAACCACCAATTACAGGAAATGCAAGAAACAGAGAAACATGTTAAGTGGCGTCATGGGAGTCCACTCAGCAAAACCCAGAATGTGAAAAATCCTACAAAACAGACAACCTAGTTTCTACAGAAAAAAAAAACAAAAAAAAAAACCAAGGAACAAAAAGAGAGATGGAGGAGGAAACTATAGAGGAAAAGGAACTTAAGAGATATTCTACCAATTCCATTATAAATTATAATTATAATTTGATCAGGTGCTTTTAATGGACACTTAGGTGGTAGAACCCAGTCCTTCAGTTTAATAAGTGATATTGTACTAACACCTTGATGCATACATCTTTGTGCATATCTATGATTACTTCCCTAGGAGAAATTCCCATAAACTGAATTCTGTGGTTTAAAGCATATACCCTTCTAAAGCTTTGATATAATATTGCTTTCTTTAATAAGTAGTCATTTGTTACTGAGCATCTACCCTGAGGCTGGCACTCTTTAGGCCCTGTGGATAAACAAAATGTTTGGTAGTCCCTCTCCTTGAGGAGCTGGGTAATCAGTAACTGATGAGAGACATAAAAAGAGGATTCCAAATGGTGTCAAATGAGTGGGGCAGATCATAAGAACCAGAACAGTTCAGAGAAAGGAAAAAGCTTTAGGGGTTGGGTGATCCAGAAAGGCTTAATGGAGGAGGGGGAATCAGGGTCAGTTCTAGAAGAAAGGAAAGATATACAGAGTTGGGCGGGCCACGGTGGCTCAGCAGGCAAGAATGCTTGCCTGCCATGCCAGAGGACCCGGGTTTGATTCCCAGTGCCTGCCCATGTAAAAAAAAAAAAAAAGATATACAGAGTTGGAGAGGAGGACATAGACCGTTCCAGGTGGTAGAACAAACAGCAGCTACAAACTGGTTGCCCTTAAGCCAAATTGGATTCACAAAGAAGTTTGAGTCGGACAGCAGTGTGCTTTAAAAATTAATTAGTTGTAAATATTTAATTGTCAAGAGTAGAATTTTCATGTGAAAAGAAATCTGTATTTCTGACTTATCTTAACAAAGGGAAAACTCCAATACTGGGTGCATAGTCTTTCATGCAGACCGTGGGCTAGAGTTGAAAATTATCTGTTCCAATTAGATGTGACTTGGTCTCTCCAACATATGCTGGTCTCCATTTGGCCCACATTGTTGGTAATATGGAAATTCATTTATTTGCCCGGTCCTTGTGAACTTGAGTCCTTGGTAGTCACTATGAAGAAAGTCACATGAGTAGAAATGAAGAAGGCCCCACCCCAAAGGCATGTCACTGGACCACACGGGTTGCTGTAGAGTGATCACACTTGAAAGTAGTATGAGATGAAGTAAAAAGTATAAGCTGAGATTAAATCATGATGACCCTCCACCAGCCATGCCCCTCTACACAGGGTGGGCAGTTCACAGGGCTAAAAGGCATGCCCACTGGGTCCCAGTACTCTCCTACCTTTCTAGATCACCGTCCTGATAGGATCCTGGAGTTTGCTGACCCAGTGACCCAGAGCCCATTTCCAGGGCCTGCCTGAACAGGCCTTGTCCCCTATTCTAGATCTAGATGTGCACATGCTGGCAGTGCAGTTCACCCTCAAGGGATTGGAAGAGAGAATGAGGTCTTCTTAGCCCCAGATGGTGTTGGATGGAGTTGAGAGTAAGAAGAGGCCTTCATTTGTAGCCTTGCCCCAGTACTACAGATATTAGGGGTTGGCCTGATTGGACTAGAGATTTTAAGACAGTAGTCTCTAGGCCTTGGGGAGTCAGGGAAAGGCTTTTCAAATAAGGAAGATTACTTTAGTGACCCAGATTGAAAGGGGTGGGAGGAGAGGCAGGCAGCACAGTTCAGAGGCTTTGGCAATAATATAAGCAACAAATGATGAATCAGATGGGATAGGGATGGAAACAGAAATATGGGAAACTTCAAACACTATTAAATTGCATAGTGACATAATCTCTACTTCTGAACAGTTACAGTATTGCCTAAACATTTCCTGACCCTCTTCTACCTCATAGTGTTACTCGCCAACCTCATAAATTCAGGGTCATAAAATGATAATGGTAAGTACATTCAAGAATTGATTTAAAAATTTAGGATTTTGTAACTACATATAGATAGCATCAAAAGAGAAATGTTGAGACAGAAGTGTTGCTTCAGAAGAGAGGACACTGTGAGATGGCTACAATAGAGAACACTTTAATAGCTCTATGTTAACAGAAGTGGGTAGGAGAAAGTTAACCATGAAATTATGGTGATGGAGAAAAGGAAATTCTCAGCAAGGGAGATGGAAGGAAGATGGGGGTACTGTGAAATTAAAGAAGGAGGCAGGGAAGTTATTCATAGCAATTCTTCTGTTATAACTCTGAAAATGTGTGTTTAAAGAATGAATAGAAAGTAATTGATTTGAAATAGAAAAGTGTTAACACTTGGTAATATGGAAGCACGAGAAATGACCACAAATTAAATGTGTTTTAAATGGTTTTCAGAGCTTTCTTTGGTCCATATAAGTCACCTTAACAAAACATTTTAATGAAACATTATGGAAAAAAAAAAGTCGTCGAACTTCTTGGAAGAAAATAGCCCTACTGATTCGTGGGCTAAATATGTATGCTAAATATTATAAGAACTGTAGGATTCCAAATGGCAGCTCACGCCTCGGGTGTGCATAATTCAGAGGGTGCTCATATTGCCAGCCCCAGAGCTGGCTGTCCTGGGCAGGTTTCCTAGACACAGGCCCTGAGATGGGGAATGTGGCTGGTGGGCCAGAAGTCATCCTCGGGAGTGGAGGGTGGCTCAGAGTGGTTTTAGCCAGCACTGCAGCAGCTGGGGGATGGTTGCACCTGCTGGTGAAGTGGATCTTGAAGGGACATCAAGGGTGTCCACTACACGTCACCCAATCATCTTCAACCCTGAGACAGTCCATATGACAACCAAATACTGTGGTTTCTTCCAAATCAAAATTGAAAGACATCTAAGTTCCTTAGTATGGCAAAAAGAATCCCATAGATGGGCAAGGGTCTTTCTTCCACCATAGCCATGAGGCTTTGGGCAAGTCACTTAATCTCTCTAAGCTTGTTTCTTCATTCATAAAATGGGGGAAATAAAAGTGCTCATCTCCTTAGGCTTTCATGAGATTCATAGCAGAAAATAATTGTGATCCACATAGAAAATATATTTATACATGATACACGAATGTATCTTATATGCATGTGTTTATATTAATAAGAAAAGGCCTGGAATCTTGTCCATCAAGGTTAGCTATAAGTTTTCCTTGAGAGAGAAAGCATAGCAGAAGGGTTAAGAGAATAGACTTTAGAACTAGACTGTCTTTGGACTGTTCAGCTTTTCTGTGCCTCGGTTTCCTTATCTGTAAAACGAGTATATAATATTACTTACTCCATAAGGTTGCTTTGAGAATTAGAAGAGTTAATATATGAAATCACTTATGACAGGGCCTGGCATGTCTTGAGGGAAATAAAAGAAATATAATCCCCACTCTAATTTTTCTAGTTTTTAGTCATCATTTCTATAATAAGAAAAATATATAAACCTAAGTAAAAGTTCTTTGTGACATATAAAATAGGTTATACTTTTATCACTGATAGGCATTTTAATTAATTTCCATTCTGAATGGAAATAAAATCATTAAAACTATTAAAGCAATACATCATATGGAGAACAATGCCTACAAGCTTTCCACTGCTCCATTCAGAAAAATAAAGGTTCTTAAAAGTGAGGCATAGATATTTGCCTGGGTTTGTGCTGCGACCCTCTTTGTCCCTGCATTTGCCCAGCAGTGGGAGACTCAAGCCATGCTTCACACATGGCTTTGTTCACAGCCAACTCTCTGTGTAAATGCAACATCAGTATTTCATCTTACAGAGGGGAGAGTAACCTTGCATAGTTGTCCAAGCTGTGCAGAGTGATGTTTTTTTTTTTTTAAAGGGTATAAAAAGGCAACAGCTGCTACCCCACTCACCATAGAAGAATGAATGCAAAACGGTTGAGTCATCAGCAGCTCCCAGGCTCTCACAGCCAGGCTCTCAGCCTGTGGACAATAAGCTTCTCCTGAGAACCGGATGCCACCTCCATCACAGCCATGTGAGGCCGTGGTCACATGCAGACTCAGTGCAGTCTCCACACACTGGGCCTTTCTCGCCTAAGGTGTGGGGTCCGGGATGGCCAATTGCGGTTTGATCAAGAATATTCAGCTAGCTGAGCAAAGCCAATATGGAAAAAAATGTATTATTTGAATTGTTCAATTCCCTGGGATGTTTCCTCTCACCGCTCAGGAGGAATGAGGAAATGGCAGCGCAGCGCCCCCCCCCCCCCCAACAAATTCATGCACACACACCCAGAGCTTTAGGCCAAATTATCATCTAGGAGCCAGTAGGATACCTCTTAAAATGGGCTGCTGCAATCACCCTTTCAATCCAGCCACTACACTTTGCAGGTAATTGCAAGCCAGGGGCAAGCCACAAATACCATTAAATACAGACATTATCGTACCTCACGCCCACAGGCACCATCATAATAATGAACTACCAATCTAGGATTCACTGATCACACAGACTATACATTTCAAAAGGACTTTTAAAGTCCAGAGAAATGGAGGCATTCTCCAGGCAATAGCATTTGTCTGGAGACTAAATGAATTTGGAGAGATAAATTTAATTAATTGAAAACAAAAACGGTGATGGTTTTATTCTAAATTTAGAGAGCAGAAAAGTTTTTCTTTTTTTGGTTCAGCTCTTTCTCTCAAAGATTTGTTTCTGCCCTTTTTCAGTGTGACTATTTCCATGGAGTTCTAGGCTTAATTGGTAAACAGAAATAAATAAATCATGGGCACCCACTCAAGCATTTTGAGGGAATTTATAGCCGGAATTGTGTACATATTGATCAAAACAGACATCCCACAACTGTCAATAAGACCCCTGGCAGACAGACCTCAGAAAACTGAGCAAAATTATAATGCCATAAACTGTAGAATCACTAAACATTTCATCACATATCACAAATAAAGCAATGGGATTTGTCTAAGAAGAAATTATTCCTGATAAAGTCATCTGGCTGCTTTGAGGTGCCAACAACATGAGACACCAGAGAGCTCCCTTTGTTTTCATTTTGAAAAACCTTCAACAAGATTTGATTTCCAAGGTAATTTGAATTAAAACACGAGTTGGGGTGGGGATCCATGGGGGGAATAGTTTGGTAAGGAATAGTGATGTTGAGACAGGAATAAATGTTTAGGAATAAATGTGCTTCTCTGCATAAGGGCATAGGTAGCAGAATCTCCAGGAAAAAAGTGTCATTTAACATGTTTTATGAGAGATTGAGAAGAAGAGATAGAAAAAGAGTGAAATCCTTTAGGGTTGCAAAGACAGTAAATGTTTTTAGGTAGTTGTGCTGGTTTGAAAGGAAGTATGCCCCCTAAGGAAAGCCATGTTCTAATATAAATCCCATTTCATAAAGGTAGAATAATCCCTATTCAATACTGTATGTTTGAAACTGTAATCAGATCATCCCCCTGGATGATGTGATTTAGTCAAGAGTGGTTGTTAAACTGGATTAAGGGACGACATGTCTCCATCCATTTGGGTGGGCCTTGATTGGTTTATTGGAGTCCTATAAAAGAGGAAATATTTTGGAGAATGAGAGATTCAGAGAGAGCAGCACCATAAAGCAGAGTCCACCAGCCAGTAACCTTTGGAGATGAAGAAGGAAAACGCTTCCTGGGGAGCTTCATGAAACCAGAAGCCAGGAGAGAAAACTAGCAGATGATGACGCCATGTTCACCATGTGCCCTTCCAGCTGAGAGAGAAGCCCTGACTGTGTTCACCACATGCCTTCTCAGTTGAGAGAGAGACCCTGAACTTCATCGGCCTTCTTGAATCAAGGTATCTTTCCCTGGATGCCTGTGACTGGACATTTCTATAGACTTGTTGTAACTGGGGCATTTTCTCGGCCTTTAGAACTGTAAACTTGCAACTCATTAAATTCTCCATTTTAAAAGCCATTCTGTTTTGGTGTATTGCATTCCAGCAGCTAGCACACTAGAACAGTAGTTTACTGTCATTCTAAAGGAAATGCAATTTGTGCTTCAGGATGGGTAACTCAAAGAAAATAACTTTAAGGAAAAAGAGAAAAAACTTCATAAAATTATAGAATCGGACATGATTTGTCCAACATTTTAATATTCAGTGTTTTTTATGGGCAAAGTATATGTATGAAAGTTGTGGAGAGGGATAAAGTTGCATTTTGAAGTATCCTGAAGATGGGAGGGCCAATGTGTTACTAAAGTAAAAAGGAAAATGTGTTCTGGTCATCACTGAAAAGAGAAATAGAAACAAAATGGCAAGTATTCTTCAACCTCTGTGCAAAATCATGTTGTGTGTACCTCTGGAAATGGGCTTCGATTTTGGATATCAGGGAATGCAGTGAAGCAGCTGGGTAGGGAAAATATACGGAGAGGACAGCAGGTCTGATTCACATACAAGGGGACACAGATCAGGAACGTTAAGCTAAAAGGAAACAGATACTCATTCAATGACATTCTGAGGAGTATTGCAAGGGTCCTTATGGACTTACTCTCTGTCCTCCCCTACTTCGGCAAATTTAATAATGTATGCATGTCACATGTCCAACTTTGACTTTCTCACCTCTATCCTCACTCTTCAATAATTTAATCAAGTGTTGTGTTCATTGCTTCACTGAAACAACTCTTTCTAAGGCAATGACAATTTCCTAATTACAAATCCAAGGGAGAACTTTGTCATTTACTTGACCTTTGTCCACTGACCATTCCTTTCTTGAATTTCTCTCCTTCCATATCTCCTGTGAGGCCACCCTCCCTGGTTTTCCTTCTGCCTCTCAGTTATTCTTTGTCACTAAGTACCTCCTTCCCCTTCCATTAGATTATCCCCCTCTTCTCACCCTCCATGCCTACCCATGATCTTAATCATGCCAAAAACTTCAGTTACTACCTAATCTCAGACTGGTGCCCCCCAAAATCCTTCTCTATCTCCACCACCATCTCTCCCTGGAGCTCCAGATCTATATTTTCAATTGTCACCTGTACCTGCCTGCTGAATGTCCCTCACAGATACAAAGACAATATGTGCAAAATCGAACTCCAGTTTCTCTCTGCACCCCATATTCACTTCTCTTCAATCTCTGACCCAGTGACTGAAAACACCCTCTACCTGAGCCCTTACTGGCACACACTGCGTCCTGGGTGAATTACAAAAAAGGCACACTTCCCTAGGCTGGTTCAACCCTGCAGGGTGCTCAGGGCGGACTTCAACCTCGTTACCCCTCTTCTTGGTATCTTTGTGCACTGCACAAATTGCACAACTGTTTGCGGGAGTCCTGCCATCTATTTAGTTCTCAAACAAGGTTACACAACTCAGAGTCACCACCTCCATAACTACTCGGGCATCAAGTCCATTTTGTCTTATAAAAACTTGTTCTGTATGAGAAATGCTTTTGCTAGCAAACTGACATTCAATTCATATAGTACATATTAGTAAAGCGTAATTTTTTGTTTGATGAAAAATATAAGTATCAATAGAAATTCTAACTTTTTTTCCTTCACCCTTTAGATCCCTCTGTAGGGTAGACAACCTACTTTGGAGACTATTGATAATAAAGTTCAAACTCCATAGAATAAATTGCATGACTTCTTACAACTGGCCACAAATACTTTTCTGGACCTGTGTTACATTCCTCCATGCTTGCTCTACCTAGAGCACAGTGCTTGCTGTTTCTTGAACATGTTCACATGATTTCATGTCCCTGTACATTTGCACATGCTGTGCCTCCTGTCTGGAAACTCCAGAAACCTCCTTTTTCTGGCATACTCTTCCCCACCTTTCAAGGCTTAGCTCAAAGTTTACCCATACTGTCAGCCTTCTGCCAACACTTCTTCCACTCTCTCCTGTCTCAGCCTCCACTCAGGGAAGAGTTACTACCTCCCTTTGCCATGACCCTATCCATCTACATGAAATGTGTACAAAAACCCTCTCACATTAGGAGGGTTGTTCAATTATTTTTTATACAACTTTTTTCTCATTGGATTTTACTTTCTCTGAAATAGAAATCGTGTTTTATTCATCTTTGCATTCCAAAGGCTTAGTATTAATCATTGGTCACATTGTAGGTGCTTTGCGAAGGTTAACAGATGAATAAATGAATGAGTGAATATGCTTAATTAAAGTTATCTTCAAATGTACTGGGCTCTCCCAGGAGGCAGAAAGTTTCCTTTCACTGTGTCCAAGCAAAGACTGGTAGATGGAATCCAAGCATTGCCTAAATGTTTGATCTAAATATGCATTAACATACATGAACAACATGTAGGTACTAACAGAACTCTTCCAACTTAGAAATGTCATGTCAGTTCCATGTAGGACACCTTCAGTCATTGTCTACAGAAAAATACTGATGCCTGATATATCTGCTGCTTAATTTTACTGGGCGCCAAATGTGCTAAAAAAGCTTCCAACCCTGACTTCTGTAGTTCATTGGGGTGATTTTAAAATATAGATTCAAATTTTTTTATCTTTTTCCCTTTAAGAGGTAGCACCTGTTTTCCCTTTCCTTGAATGTGGGCTGATCTTTGTGCTTGCTTTTCTAAAAATTAATATAAAGCAGGTATGACACTTTAGAATCTAAAATTTCAGATCTTAGAAAGCAATGTGGCTTGTCCCTCATTCTCCCTCTAACTCTTGGATTGCAGGCTGTGGGGCAGGCTGGCTGGCATGTCATGAGGACACTCACTCAGGTTCCCTACAGAGAGGCCCTTGTGGCGAGGAACTGAGGTATCCAGTCAACTGCCATGTGGGTGCGCCATCCAAGGAACAGATTCTCCAGTCCTGGTCAAGCCTTCAGATGATTGCAACCACTGGCACCATCTTCTCTGCAAATTCATGACAGCTCTGAGCCAGACCCATCAGGCTAAGTGGTTCTCAGATTTCTGACCCTCAGAAACTCTGTGAAATAATAAATGTTTGTTGTTTTAAGCTGCTGAACTTCTAGGTAATTTGTTGGGCAGCAATAGAAAAATAACACATGCATTAACTTTCTTTGTTTTGAACCAAATAACCCTGGAACATTAGGAATAGGCCTTCCTTCCTCTCTGCAATCCTCTGGAAGAGATAACTTTTAAGGGGAAAAAAGAAGGAAATTATATTTTCTGAGGCAGAAAGTGATTTTATGGATCTTCAACCCATGAAATGTAAGACATTGAATGTATTTCTAGGTTCATGAAGGGCTTAGCTGGATTTGTGGATGATATTCATTTACTTATTTATTCACAGTCACTTAAAAGTACCTACTCTGTACTCTGGGCTTGCTGACACTAGAATTTAGATGGTTGCTTAGGAAAATGACTTATGTGTGGAGAAGGCATCTGTAGCCCTCTGAGTTTGGGGTTATGGCAGACATCCGTGCTCCCCTACAAACCACACCAGACTGTCTCTCTGGGAGGGGAATTGGGCTGTGAGGTAAGGAACTTGGAAAGTTTCTCATACCTAAGGTTTTTGAGTTGATCATTCACTGACTTCTAAATGGTAACCCTATCAAGAATTTTTAATTTCTGCAGCATCAAGTGAAGCTCTTCTCATATCAGAGAGCAAAAGTGTGCCCTCCCCACAGAGTCCTGCAGACATGGAAAGGAAAGGTGCATGTCCCAGAGTGTCAGTACAATCCAAAACCTAGAGTCTTTTCATGCTCTTTCCATCAAGAAATTTTTAGAAACTTGAACGGGAAACTGGTGGCACAGATGGAAAATGAATTTCAGCTAAGTTAAGCAGAATAAACGAGGGGGGAAAAACCTTCGAAGATCAAAAAGCTGTTATAAGAAATGCTCTAAGAACCTAGATTATATAAATGCTTGTAATCCACGAGTGTTTTCATACAGGACTAATAAGCGACCTGCAATTAAGGTGTTGGAGATTTTTCTTAAACACGCATATACACACACTCACAGAGAAATCAATCCCCCTCATAAAGAACAGTGGTAGGTGTTCTGAGTGGTTTCTGTGCCCCAGGAAAGTATAGCACTTCTGATGGAATTGTAGCACCCCAACCCCCTCAAGTCAGTCTAATTTGGAGAAGGATATAATTTGCAGTACCAACAAGAGCTCACAGACAGCAGCACCTCCCTGGGTGCCTGCCACTTTCTCCTATAAACCCCAAACAAAGATACATAAGAAATCCCTGCTACAGAGGAGAAGAAATGTATTTCCTCACCTAGAACTGAGGAGGGGATGTGGGTGACACTTCTGTTATTACTTAACCAGGACCACATGCACACCTGCAGCTTCTTGAGAATCAAGCCATCGTGTCCTCACTTAGCAGGGTTTACTGCAGGACACAAATGGAACCCTTACATTTTATCACAGTCAAAGCTGTTGCTGGTGCTCTCTTCTCAACGCTGGCTCACAATTAGTGTTTGGACAATCTAAAACCACCGTCATGAAAAAATAGTCCAGGCCATTTTAAACTTTAGTAAATGAGACACAACCAAACAAAGTTGATATAGGTAGAGCCAGAATTGCTTATCATTTCCTTAGGAGAGTTGTTCTCCAAGTGGAGTCCTTAGAGCAGTGGTGTCAGATTACCTGGGAATCTGCTAGAAATGAAGACTCTCGGCCTCATCGCAGACCTCCTGAATCAGAAACCCTGGGGGTGGAGCCCAGCAATCATTTTGTTGTTGCTGTTGTTTTGTTTTTTAACTTTTTAAATTATTTAATATAATATATATGTACAAAGAAAGAAAAAGCAATCGTTTTCAAAGCACTCTTCAACAAGTAGTTATAGGACATATCCCAGAGTTTGTCATGGGCTACCACACCATCATCTCAGATGTTTTTCTTCTAGCTGCTCCAGAACACTGGGGGCTAGAAGGAATAAATTTTTTTTTTTTATTAACGCAATCAACTTTTTTTCTTTTTTTGTGAAAAAAAACATATACATATAAAAGCAATAAATTTCAAAGCACAGAGCAACAATTAGTTGTAGAACAGATTTCAGAGTTTGGTATGGGTTACAATTCCACAATTTTAGGTTTTTACTTCTAGCTGCTTTAAGATACTGGAGACTAAAAGAAATAGCAATATAATGATTCAGCAATCATATTCATTTGTTAAACCCTACCTTCTCTGTATAACTTCACCATCACCTTTGATCTTTCTGTCACACTTTAGGGATGTTTGGGCTATGGACCATTTTAACTTCCTCGTGTTGGAAGGGACTGTCAATAATAGACAGTCTTCCCGTATAGAGGCTGTCAATAATATGGGGTAGGAAAATGGAACTATCTGATGTTCTGTAGAGGCTGGGCCCTTTAGGTTTCAGGACTTATCTGGTCCAGGGATGCATCTGGAGGTGGTAGGTTTCTGGAAAGTTACTCTAGTGCATGGAACCCTTGTAGAAGCTTATATATTGTCCTAGGTGTTCTTTAGGATTGGCTGGAATGGTTTTAGTTGGGGGTTGGCAGTTATGGTAGGTAGCAATATCTATCTGAAGCTTGTGTAGGAGTGACCTCCAGAATAGCCTTTTGACTCTATCTGAACTCTCTCAGCCACCGACACTTTATTTGTTCCACTTCTTTTCCCTCTTTAGGTCAGGATGGCAACCAGCAATCGGTTTTAACAAGCCGTTCAGGTGATCCTCATGTACATTCAAGTTTGAGAACCAATGCCTTAGAGATTTGAATCACTATCTTGTTTCGCAGCTAGTTGTAGAATAATATTAATGGTATGGCTGAACTTGGTTGTTTCCTAAGAATACAAAGTAGTTATATTTCTGTACTATCAGATGCAGGTTTCTCACCTAAGTTTTTTTCAGAGACCATGACTAAAATCCCAGAAAATATCTCAACTTTCTTAGGCTGATTGCAGCTCCAATCATTGTGGGGCTTCTATCTGCAAACCTTAAACTTTTTAAAGATGAATTATATAATTGGGTATCGTTTGTAATATTGCATATTGGATTAATGCCTTTCTGTAGGTGACTGGCCAATAGGCAGTGATAATCATCTGATAATTGGTAACTGTGTCTGGCTGTGTGAGTGCACAGAGACCCACACAGAAGAAAACCGTGCTCCATCCATGAACAGCCACATCCAGGCATCACAGAATAGTACTGGTTTCAGGGCAGAGGCAGGTAGAAGACCACAATATTACAGTATCATCCCTTCCTGTCACTCAAGTTACTTCTCTTAGAAAATTTGAGCTCCCTTCCGAATTAAAAAAGAGAAGACCCGTGATTTGCACTCAAATAAAATAGCTTCTCAATTCAAGGCTCTCACAGCTATTACACTAATGTTAGTGTACAGCTTTGGGACTTACAAATGCAAAGACTTAGGAAACTGCATGTGTTTATTATAAACAACAAGAAGCAAAAATGCCAAGGCAGAAGAAAATCACAAAGGAAAATCATTTTTTTCTCCTTGACACTCTTACTCTGTTCCATAGGAAGGCAGCTGACCTATAATTTTCTTAATCATAACTAGACAGCATTATAGTTCTGAAGGTGAGATTTTTTTTCCCTCTTAATGTTTAGTCAAAAATATTTCCATAATACTTTTCTTAGTCAATGGTGGTCTAAAAACAAAGTGGTCCTGAGATCTTCTGTGATGTCATTTAATGTAACAAATAACTGTCATTATGTTTTTCAGTGGGTTAAATTTCCAAGAGAAGATTCCAGAATTTTTTGTAGTAGGAATTATTATGAACATATAGTAATATTTGTTGAGCAGCCCTGTAAGGATATGCAAATAGAAGAGGAAGCCAGACTAGAAAGGAATCTCCCAGGGATACTTTCCAGCCCTGATTCTACAGAAGGTCCTCAACCTTATCAAAGATTATCACTGTTTCCCTATTTTTGGAAGAGACCTGGAAAGCAAAATGGTATTTAAAACTCTTGGACTGCCTGGCCTATCAACATTATGATATCTGTAAATGATGCCACCACAATCTCAAAAACATAAGGTAATAAATACTCTATTTTATCCCCCAAGTCTATATTGGTAAGTTAGATAGCCCAGTTTTTCCAAAAAAACCTCAATTTTGTCCTATTCTCATTCAGTAGGTAACATTATTTGACTAAGCCAGCAGTTATTCTCAATCTCCTTCCCCTATAGAGGCTGAAAAAAAAATGAGATTATTTGCTTTCCCAGATTCCCATTCCACTAGGGGAGTCAAGTGATCGCTTGTAACTAGTGAACTGTTGAAGCAGTTTCTGGGAAAGCTTTTATCCCCAGATGCGTAAAGGATATAGCGCAGGATACAAAAGCCTAATGCCTCTTCTCCTTCCTTTGTCCCTAAGATGCTGGAGTGGGAACCTTATGCTGACAATCCTGTGACCAAGAGAGGAAACCTTGGGGATGAAAAGTGAGTATGCTGAGGGTGGTGAAGTGAAAGGATGGAAAGAACCTGAGTCCCTGGGGGTGTCACTGAGTCACTAGACCAAACCTGAAACAGTGTAGCTCCAAATCCTTGATATGCAAAATAACCAAATGCCTTTATTGATTAAGATATCGTTGAATGGGTTATCTATTACTATAGTTCAAATCATTCCTAATTGAAACATACACTGTGGATCAGAAAGTATATTTCAATTTCTGTTTTAGAAGAAATTCTGCCTCACAACTGGAGCATCATTCCCTGCCTGAATGTTTGCTGGCCTGCCCTATGGATTTCAACCTTGCCAGTCCCCATAATCACATAAGCCAATTCAGTAAAATAAATCTCTTAAAATATATTAGGTATTAAACAATTATATAATATTAGAATGGTAATAGAATATTCTAAATTATATAATAACTTATATATGTGTTTTTGTGTATACATATATATATATGGTCACAAGCAACAACTGGGGCTATTTGCTTCCTCATTCACAACCAGTGGAAGAAGACAACATCTTTTTGGAGTGCTCATGGGAGGGGGGTTAAATTTCTTCCCCATCAAACATGAACTTTCCTTCCTTTTAGACTCTGGTCACGTTCCTATCCCAATCACTGCAATTAGGGTCCATTGCTGGAATGGCTGTAAGATCAATTCCAATCAATCTGCCAGGCTGAGAAGCTCTGGGTCCCAGCAGGAAAGAAGCAGAGGAATGAATGTTGACAGGGCAATCAGGACGTTTCCTCGTGATGCTTATTTTCACGTAGCTTCTCTTAAGAGGATGAGACAATTCATATTGCCTTACCCAGAGCAGTAAATTTTTGAAGTAGACTCTAACTATAGCCCACTATTGCATGCAATTGACTTATTATGAGAGCATGATCAAGGCTGGCCACACAAAATACTTATTTCCATGGACATGACCTATGCAAGACCCTTATTTTACAATTGCAGGGGAAACAACCATGTTGCACTATTAATCAACTCTTACTGCAGATTTTGAGTCCCAACCACCAACCCATCTAGTTGCCTGCTCAACTCTGTAGTAACCAGTATGTCCCAATTTAATTTATTCCTGAAGGATATTTTATGTGTTTTGGCTATTTGCAGTTACTTTTTATAAAAATAGTCACATTTCATTTAAGGTTCTTAGCTCCGGGCTAAAAGGCCGAGAATCCCTTAACAACACCCAACATCACATCACAGCATTAGTCTTACAAAGGCACTGCTGCCACCTCAATGGGCATAGACTGTGACGTCAACTACCAATAATGTGCGCAGCAATAGACAGAGAGAAGCTGCCACTGGAACTACAGCCACTGCCACTTCTAGCAGCAGGATGACCTGTTGCCTCTGCCCCCAGACTCACCAGACTAGATTCTGTAGTCACTGGAGCACCTGATTGGTAGATCCCATGCCCCAAACCAATGTCCTAGCTACAGGGAAAGAAGGGAAGGTGTCCGCCTGTCAATTTCAGCTTCCAGAGTGGGAGATGAGACCCCACAAGGTAGAAAATTCCAGATGCTGATTCTTTAAATTTGTCTGTTTTTTTTCTTCTAGAATTTCATACATACATTTCTCACAGAACTTTATGAAGGTTTTCCATAGCACTAAATTCTTTGAGGAAAGAATAAACTAGTGTTCAAATGTCTTGAACAAGACTGAGTGTCAATCATAACTGTCAGCAGTCCTTCTCAGTTGGGACTTCTTTGGGGAAGCTTGTTTACCACACTAATAATAACATTCATATTCCTTTTATTTTTATGAATAAGATAAAAATGGATTGCATTTATTAATGCCAAATCCATAGACATATATAGCATATTTGCCACAACTGTCTCACTATTCCTTTAAACACTCATCCTGGAAAGATTAAATTCAACTCAGCAAATGTTTATTCAGCTTATAATAAATGTAAGACCTTGTGCTAGGCACTGGGGGATGACATATTTGTCTTGAACTGTCACTGTGGTGACTCATTGCTATTTTTATTCTTTCATCATAGAAGAATTGGATATTAAAAATTCATGCTCTACTTTTACATTTCATTGTCAATTTGCTATGATTTCCAATTCTGCAGAGGAGCTCCAAAATCTCCACAATAGATTTTTAGAAGTTAATCTTCCCTGTTCACTACACTCTCTCTCGTTCACAGTATGAACAGCATTTTGGAATCCAAGAATATAAAATGCAACTGTTATAGATGTTAATTATTCACATATTAAAGCCACTATCAGTATTACTGTAACAAAAGAATGTTAGAAATTCACAAATCTAAGTATCTTTTTGAGAGCACTGTTTATGCTTGTTTTGGTGCTGACATATTTAGTAGGTGTTACAGCAGAGACATATTATGAGAAAACATCAGTTGAGACTCTCACTGAATTCCAGAGCTCTGCACAATCCTATACTATTTGAACTGGATAGAAAGGTAGAGGTTATGACCCATCTTTGAATTGAGTTTTGAATTGAATCTCATAGCCATCTTCATATAATCACCACTTTGTGAAATCTACTCAACTTTCCACCAAATCCATTCTATAAAGGTTTTTCATACCATACTCTCTAATCCTTTAATTTCTCCATCTAAAATCAACTTTTTATCTTATTTGATCACAAAGTGATGCGGTCACACTTTTTACTTTTATTTCCACAATGGCTAGACATTAGCTAGGAATAAGTTAGTAGTAGCTATAGGAGATGTAAAAGTAGAGACCTCAGACTACTGGGGTTTATCCCCACTGGCCATGTAATTTTAATCAATTAGACATAACCTCTCTAAATCCTAGCATTTCATACCTAAAGCAAGATTAACATAATACTTTCAACAAATGATTGCTGGTATATATAACATACTATATTTAAAACTCTTTGTCATATGATCCAGCAATCCCACTTCCTCATTTCCAAAAGAAATGAAGACATATGCCACCCAAAAACTTAAATAATTTTTTTTGCAGCTTTATTTATTACTGTCAAAAAACTGAAAGCAACCCAAATATCCATCAACAGTTGAAGGGGTAAACAAATTGTAAACTATCTATACAATGGAATACTATTCAACAATTAAAAGAAATCAACAACTGATCCATACAACAATATGGATGAACCTCAAAAGCCTTATGCTAAGTGAAAGAAACCAGGCTCAAAAGGCTACTATTGTAGGATTCTACATATGTGCCACTCTGAAAAAGGCAAAATTATAGGGACCAAAATCAGTTGAGTGGTTACCAAGGGCCAGGGGGAGGAGAAGAAAACTATGAAGGGGCACAGTTGAAAATTTTGGAGTGATGAAGATATTCTATATTTTGACTTGTTGGTAGTTACATGATTACACATTTGTCAATACTTATAGAAATGTAAAGGGTGAATTTCTCTCTATATATTATCCCTCAATAACTTGACTTTTAAAAAACTCCTTAACAAAACCATAAAAATCTTTAAACAATATGCCCAGCACTAAGTAAGCACAGAATATTACTGGTTGTTGTGGTTAGAATTTAAGTTGAAAACAACATGGAAAACAAATAATTAGAGACAGTTCCATTTATTCTAAAGCATAGGTTAGCATTTAATCTGTTTAAGAGTCCAGAATTTTTGTTGTTTTCGTAGATGCAATATTTTAGCTCATTAAGTAAAAGTTGTTCGGTGGAAAGTCACTAAACAGCAATGATTATTACAAATAGCAGTTTTGTTTCCAGATATGCTTTGGATTCTTGAAGTGTTATTTGTAATGCCAACACTTCGTGAAGCTGGAGTGGCAAAGTCTTGGAGAAATTATCAGGAACCTTTCCTGATTGTCATATTTGTCCATTTGGGAAATCAATTTTTATCAGTACACCCTGAGGTGACAAGAGGAGTTACCTCTTGTCATAGGAGACTGATTTACAATAATTAATCTCAGGAGGCATTACATATTGTATGTTGTTCCCAGATTCATATTTTCGAGGTTTCTCATCTACTGTACAGGCCATGTATGGGTTGGATGATATTTGCTTTCATCAAAAAACTCCAAGGGCAAAAAGGAATTGAGGCAGTTCGTGCTAGTAATTAGTAAGTACTAATAACTCTGCCCAAAAAAATCACATCTACTTTCAGAATAATATCAATATACAAATTAAAAAATCACCACTGTTGAAAATAGTACAAAATACAAAATACTGGGACCTACAGAATTACATGATTTCTTAATTCGCTTTTTCTTGTTGAGAAATTTAATGTTGCATTGGTCACAAAGAGAGCTAGACTTCATCATTGTTGTTATTTTTAAAATGTACAAATCATTGGTTTTTAGGCTATTTGCAGAGTTGTGTAGTCATCACCACAGTCAATCTTAGAACATTTTCATTACCCCAGAAATAAATCCATACCCATTAGCAGTCACTCCCCATTTCTCCTCGTCCTTCTCAGCCCTAGGCAATTACTAACTGACTTTCTGTCTCCAGAAATTTGTCTATTCTAGACATCTCATTTAAATGGAATGTGGTCTTTTTTAAATGCCTTCTTTCATTTAGTGTGGTATTTTCAAGATTCATCCATGTTGTATCATGTACTTCATTCCTTTTTATTCCCAAATAATATTCCATTGCCTATCAATTGATAGACATTTGGGTTGTTTCCACTTTGGGGCTATTATGAATTATGCTGTTATAAACATTTATATACAGGCTTTTGCATGCACAATATGTATTCATTTTTTTAGGTTTTTGCCTAGGAGTAAAATTGCTGGATCATACCGTAATTTTATGTTTAACCCTTTGAGGAATTGCTAAACTGTTTTCCAAAGCAGTTGTAACGTTTGCATTCCTATCCGTAGTACATAAGCATTGTAATTTCTCCATATCCTCACTAACACTAGTTATTGTCTTTTTATTATAGCCATCTTAAGGATATGAAATAATAATCCTTTTTTAAAAATTCAAACTCTTCATATAAGAACATCTTACTTTTATTTTTATGCTTTTGCAACTTTTGCACAAAGCATGTTCCCATAAATTTGTTTTCAATAGCCTTATGGGATAATTTTTTTCTGTAAAGGTCAGAAGGGTTGTAGGAGTAGTTCAGCTTTATGTAGCTAATAAATGACACATCAGGACAGTCTTCAGTCCAGCCCTCTTTTTTTTAAATGCAGTTTCACTGGGATATAGTCACACACCATAGAAACCATCTGAAGTACACAATTACTGGTTCATAGTATCATGACATAGTTATGCCTACATCCCAATTATCAAATTTAGGACATTTTGTTTACTCCAGAAAAGAAATAAAAATAAAAAAACCTTAATCCTCCCATATGCTTTATTCCCTCCCCTACCCATTATTGACCCATAGTATTGATGTGGTACATTTGTTATTGTTGATGAAAGAATCTTCAAATATTGCTATAAACTATAGATAATAGTTTGCAATAGGTACATTTTTTCCCATATACCCCTTAGTCCGTAACTTTTGATTCAAACTCCAGTACACATTTCCTATCCTGCACAAACAGCCTAATCACTTTGATCAGGTATTTGGATTTTAGAGATGTGAGAAGGGGGTAAAAAAAAAGCATATAAAGACCTCTCCTGACCAATAATAGCTATGACTATTCTCTAAGCCTACTTTCACATATTGCCTTTTGCGAATCATCACATTTTCACCATCTCCTTCCATTCTCTCCAACGTCAGGAGAAGTTGCCTAACATGTAATTGTGTTCAGAGACCTTTCCTTCACATTTTAATTGTCTGGGTTAAAGGGACTATAATTTTCACTTTCTAAATACCTAACAGAAGGAAGCTGATATACCATGTCATGCCATATCATTTTAAGCATCTTAGTTTCTAAGGATCTACCTGCTATTATAAATAGAAGATTGGATTCTGCTTCATATTCTACTAGTCTTGCATTCTTATCCAGCCCTCCTGGGATTTCAGATTTATCCAATGTTCCTCCTCCTCATACTGAAGAAATGCTTCAATGTAAGAAAACCTCCCAACCTCCCCCTTTCCCAATGCCGGGAGTTTTGCAGGGCAGTCCTGCGGAGTGTCTCTCAGTCACTGTCCAGCCCACCCCAGGGATCTGGCCTTCCTGGTGACTCTGTCTCTGGCACTTCCCTTGAGCCAGTCCACAACTGCTCCTGCTTCTGCTTCCTGTCGGAGCTGCTCCTTCCTGCTGCTTTCACTAGGATCTGAATTCTCCCTCTGCTACCAAAAGGTTTGCCTACGGTTGGAAAGTGTATGCTTCTTGATTTTGGAGTTGTTTATTTTGCTGCCATCAGTGAAGACCTATGGCAAGGTATTCCAGAGATATCCAAGAAGCTTTTCAACATGGTCCCAAACATGGCAACCGTCACTGTTGCCAATTTTGTGTGCTGAAAGGGAAAAATATCTCTTAGATTTCCCCACATCGGAGTTGAGTTCCTGGAATACTTGCCCTTGTGACTGAAAGACAGTCTTTGTTGTCTCCCTTTATCAGAAAGTCTTAATCCTGAGGCCGCAATTCTGACCATGCATCCCAAAGCCCTCTTGACTCACCCTCCTATGCAGTATAGAAGCCTTAACTCCTGGAGAAGACAGATACAGTCTCAGTAGGGACTATGGGTAAGCGGAAATAAAGAGCAACCAAAAGGGAACAAACAAAGGCCATTTATTCAGAGCTTGCTATAGCAATACAATCAGCCACCATCACTTGTGTTTAGCAAAGACTCAAGGCAGGCAGAGGAGTGGAAAAGCTTTATAGTGAAAAAAGGGAAGACCTTGGGTATCTCTGTGAAATAGAATGACTAATGGTTATAGTAGTCATCCCGGGTTGCTTAAGCTTCTGCTTTATCCAGGGAACTGTGAAGAAAAGAAGGAGGCTAGCTGAGTTGACATACCAATGATCCTTTGATGTGGCAACAGAGACCTCTGCCCCTGTAGGAAAAACAAGTCAAAACTGGGGCAGAGAATCTTCTGACATTCACCAGATAGCCTAGTGTTCTCCTCCTGGGGCTTGCTAATTAACAACTATTTGCATGAAGACATTCTGTCCTGCATACCTAGCCCTCACCCCTCTTCTCCCCTCAGTGGATGCATAAACCATCACCAAACTGTAACTATCCGAGCAGACCTCTATTCTGAGACCCGCCACATGCATGTCATTTACTTTTGCTCGGTAAAACCTCATTCTTGCCTTTACAGTAAGTCCCCTGGTTGTTTCTTTCATTGGCAACTGATGGGAGGCTGTTGGTAAGGGGAAGTTGGAGGCAGGCTAACTGGAAAGGGAGCATCCTGTATAACATTTTATTGACGCATATTTGGAGTTCTCAGATTGGCCCTAAAGGAAGTGGAGGCAAATAAGGAAGCTGTAAGTTATTGATCAACTCCTGACTATTTGGGGCCACAAAGGGATCATGGTTTAGCTTCCAGGGCTGGTTGTTGTAGACTGTGGTCAGCTTCCCGGCTGGATTGTTGTCAGTAGTGGCCCAGTTTCCTGGTCCGGTTACCACTGATGGTGGGTCAGAGTTCCCGAGCATTGTCTAGTTAGTCTCTCAGCTCCCTATTTAATGTCAATATAGTTATTGAGATTAATTATGGTCGATTTAGTTAATGAGATTAAGAGTTTGATGAAGGAAGAAATTTTGTATTTGTTTTCCCAAGTGTTTTAGTAGGTGTCAGTTGAATTGAACTCTATTAACCCCCAAAGATCCTATTTAAAAACAGTGTACCTCTCTGGCCTGCTTGACTCGGTCTGCATTTCACTGTGGACACGCGCTGTTTGTGCTGGGGAACACAGCTCAGAAATGGCATTTTGCTGTACTGATGTCAATAGGCAGTAGCACTCCATTAGTTGTCCCCACAAGAGGCCTGCAATTTGGAGTATGATTTGGAACATGACAGAAAACCTGTAGAGTTAAAATTAGTTTCAAAAATTAAAGGATTAATCCAGCTTTTCCTTGGGTCCAAGATGACAATTAACTGGGAAACAGCAACAACTGCTTGACAGTCCCACTCAGGGCCTGTGGAGGCTGCTCATCTGACTCTCTAGAAAACACGTCACTGCAGAGACCTGGAGTAACCAAAAGTGAGTTAAACCTGACAAGGTCTATCTGTTGAATTCTGTGCTAAAATGCAAACTGTTCTTCAGCAATTTACACAGGCATTCAGGGGGTGGAAACCAGTTGAGCAGGGATTCTCAGAGAACCGTGCTGATTCCTGAATAAATTACGTTACCTCTTAGCAATATTTTTTGTATTTTCCTCTTAGCTCAATTCTTGTCACCTGCTGAGATTTAATGGTGCTCAGATCACATAATGTAACCTGGCAAGTAGTCCCTTCACAGAGGCGCTGATGGTCCTGGTGAACTCATATAACGAATGGTAACTGCGCTTTAATTGGTCTCCATTGTTTAAATTCACAATTACTTTTGATTAGGATATGTTTACAGCAAGAGGAGAGCCTAATATAATCTCACAAAGGAAGATATATATTATTCACGCATGACTGAACCATTAAATATACTCTCAGAATTATTCACAACCCGATATTCTAGCAAAGCTAGTTGCTCCCAGAATGCCAATCAAGAGTTACAGTATGAAGAAAGGAGAGGAAACATCCAAATTATAGCTTTATTTCAATGACTTAGGTATTTCCCCACAGGTAATATTTGTATACAATCCAATTTAGCCTCAGTTTAAATCACTCAGCAGATATAAAAGAATTAAGAGCAGGAAGGAAGGAAAGATTCCCCAACCCCCAGGGGTGCTGAGAGAGTCTGTGTTCCACTTAGAAGCCAAGGTTTGGGGGCAGGGCACTCTTAATTCTTTTACTCATTCATTAATTCATTCAAAACACAGTTGTTGAACTCTCATAGATTGCTGAGAGGAGTCCTAATCAGTACAACCACTTTGGAAAACTGTTTGGTAATCTCCACAAAAGCTGAATACAATAAAACTATGATCTGTCAATTTTGTTTCTTAGAGCTGCAAATATATGTGCACCAAAAAACATGTCTAAGAATGTTCATAGCAGCATTATACACAATAATCCCAAAATGGAAACCCAAATGCCCAACAAGAGTGGACTGGATAAATAAACTATGAAAGATTTACAGAAGAGAATCCTCTCAAATTAGAAGAACCAACTAACTACAGTTACATACAAAAAAAAACTTGGATGAATCTTACAAAATAATGTGTTATGAAAGAAGCAAGCTCAAAATAATGCCTGCTATATTTTTCCATTTATATAAAAGTTAAAAAAAATAGACAAAGCTAATCTATTGCATTAGAAGTCAAGATAGTCAACTTTGAGGGTATAATAGCAGTTAGGAAAAAAATACAGGGGGAACTTCTGGGGATCTGGAAATGCTCTTTAGTTTTTATTAATAAAACCAATCAACATATAGCATGAACCTTCTTTTTTTTTTTAACTTTTTTATTAATTAAAAAAATTAACAAACAAAACATTAAGAGATCATTCCATTCTACATATACAATCGGTAATTCTTAATATCATCACATAGTTGCATATTCATCATTTCTTAGAACATTTGCATCAATTTAGAAAAAGAAATAAAAAGACAACAGAAAAAGAAATAAAACAATAACAGAGAAAAACAAGATTATACATACCATACCCCTTACCCCTCGCTTTCATTTACCACTAGCATTTCAAACTAAATTTATTTTAACATTTGTTCCCCCTATTATTTATTTTTATTCCATATGTTCTACTCTTCTGCTGATATAGTAGCTAAAAGGAGCATCAGAACAAGGTTTTCACATTCGCAGAGTCTCATTGTGAAAGCTATATCATTGTTCAATCATCATCAAGAAACATGGCTACTGGAACACAGCTCTACATTTTCAGGCAGTTCCCTCCAGCCTCTCCACTACATCTTGAACAACAAGGTGATATCTACTTAATGCATAAGAATAACCTCCAGGATAACCTCTCAACTCTGTTTGGAATCTCTCAGCCATTGACACTTAGTCTCATTTCACTCTTCCCCCTTTGGTTGAGAAGGTTCTCTCAATCCCCTGATGTTAATTCTCAGCTCATTCTAGGGTTTTTCTCAGTCCCTTGACGCTGAGCCTCAGCTCATTCCAGGATCCCCATCCCACGTTGCCAGGAAGGTCCACACCCCTGGGAGTCATGTCCCACACAGAGAGGGGGAGGGTGGTGAGACTGCTCGCTGTGTTGGCTGGAGAGAGAGGCCACATCTGAGCAACAAAAGAGGCTCTCCTGGGGATGACTCTTAGGCCTAAATTTTAAGTAGACTTGACCTATCCTTTGTGGGGTTAAGTTTCATGTGAACAAACCCCAAGCCTGAGGGCTCAGCTTATAGCTTTGGTTGTCCACACTGCTTGTGAGAATATCAAGAATTCAATTTGGGGAAGTTGAATTTCTCCCCACTCTCACCATTCCCCGAAGGGGGCTTGCAAATACTATTCCAGTAACTGATCAAATCACTCTGGGATTCATCGGGGCATCACTCTGGACAAACCAACAAAATCTCATGTGCTACCTGAGATTCCAAGTACTTATGACATTCAATCAAACTATCTACATGGGTTATATTAGGAAATGTTCTAGTCGAAATATAAATTTTGTAACAAATAAACATTTTTTGCTTTAGTCTCACACATAAGGTGACATTTTAAAGTATTAATTATCATCTATTTTCAACACCCTGCAATAATGACATTCCTTTGTTCTTCCTCAGGCAAAAACATTTCTTAAATTTGTACATTGTACATTTCACTATTATTATACACTCTAGGCATTCCTAGATTATACCATCTCAATCTTTACCATCTATCTTTCTTTCTGATTTCATTTATGTCCCCAGTCCTCCTCCCTCTATCATTCTCACATGCAGGTTCATTCAGTGTTTTAACATAATTACATTACTGTTAGGTAGTATTGTGCTGTCCATATCTGAGATTTTATATTCAGTCCTGTTGCACAATCTGTGTCCCTTCAGCTCCAATCACCCAATATCTCACCCTATTTCTATCTCCTGATGGTCTCTGTTACCAAGGAAATATTCTAAGTTTATTCACTAATGTCAGTTCATGTCAGTGAGACCATACAGTATTTGTCCTTTTGTTTCTGGCTAATCACACTCAGCATAATGTCCTTAAGGTCCATTCATGTTGTTACATACTTCATAACTTTATTCTGCCTTACAGCTGCATAATATTCCATCTTATGTAAATGTCACAGTTTGTTTAGTCAACTCTCTGTGGATGGACATTTTGGCTGTTTCCATCACTTGGTAATTGTTAATAATGCTGCTATAAACATGTAAATGTCCATTTGTGTCCTTGGCCTCATGACCTTTGAGTAGAGACATCATATACATGGGTCCTGATTTTTAAACCATTCTGCCAGACTATGTCTTTTGATTGGAGAGTTTAATCCATTAACATTCAGTTTTATTACTGTATGGGTAGTACTTTCTTCTACTATTTTGCCTTCTGGATTTTATATGTCATATCTAATTTTCCTTCCTTTTACCTTTACTCATAGTCTTCCTTTCTACACTCTTCTCCACACCTCTCTCTTCTGTCTTCGTATCTGTCTCTAGTGTTCCCTTTAGTATTTCTTGCAGAGCTGGTCTCTTGGTCACAAATTCTCTCCGTGATTTTTTGCCTGAAAATGTTTTCATTTCTCCCTCATTTTTGAAGGACAATTTTGCTGGATATAGAATTCTTGGTTGGCAGTTTTTCTCTTTTAATAATTAAATATATTATCCCACTGTCTTCTCACCTCCATGGTTTCTGCTGAGAGATCTGCGCATAGTCTTATTGGGCTTCCCTTGTATGTGATGGATTGCTTTTCTCTTGCTGCTTTCAAGATCCTCTCTTTCTCTTTGACCTTGGACATTCTGATTATTAAATGTCTTGGAGTATGTCTATTTGGATCTGTTCTCTTTGGGGTACACTGCACTTCTTGGATCTGTAATTTTAAGTCTTTCATAAGAGTTGGGAAATTTTCAGTGATAATTTCCTCCATTAGTTTTTCTCCTCCTTTTCCATTCTCTTCTCCTTCTGGAACACTCACAACACGTATATTCATGCGCTTCATATTGTCTTTCAATTCCCTGAGTCCCTGCTCATATTTTTCCATTTTTTTTCCTATAGTTTCTGTTTCTTGTTGGATTTCAGATGTTCTGTCCTCTGGTTCATTAATCCTATGTTCTGCCTCTCGAAATCTACCATTGTAGGTTTCCATTGTTTTTTTCATCTCTTCTACTGTGTCTTTCATTCCCATTAGTTCTGTGATTTGTTTTTTCAGACTTTCAGTTTCTTCTTTTTGTTCCTTCCTTGCCTTTTTTATATCCTCCCTCAATTCATTGATTTGGTTTTTGATGAGGTTTTCCATGTCTGTTCGTATATTATGAATTAGTTGTTTCAGCTCCTGTATGTCATTTGAATTGTTGGTTTGTTCCTTTGACTGGGCCATATCTTCAATTTCCTTAGTGTGATTTGTTATTTTTTGCTGGCGTCTAGGCATTTAATTACCTTAATTAGTTTATTCTGGAGATTGCTTTCACTTCTTTTTTTTTTTTTATTTTTTTATTTTTTTTAAAGGAAAGACAGAGAGAAGGAAGGAAGGATAGAAGGAAGGAAGGAAGGAAGAAAGGGAAACATTTTTTAAACATTTTCTTGTTTTATTGTATTCTGTTTCTCCGTTTTTGTTACATGGGCTGGGGCCGGGAATCGAACCGAGGTCCTCCGGCATAGCAGGCAAGCACTTTGCCCGCTGAGCCACCGCGGCCCGCCCTGCTTTCACTTCTTTTATCTAGGGTTTTCTTACTGGATGAATTTGTTGTCTATCTGTTCTTTGACATTCTGTTCAGCTTTATCTGAACCTTTAGCTTAAGTTTTGTTTAACAGAGGAGAATTTTTCAGTTCTTGTTTTCTTGTTTCTTGCCCAGTTTGTGTGGTACCTTTCCCCCACACTCACTTAGGAGGGTCTGCTTAGATTTTATAGACCCCAGCCAGATTTTCCCAGACCAAACTGGCCTCCTATCAGGAGGAAAGAGTCACCTGCGTCGGTTTTCCCTGAGCATGAGACCCAGCAGGTTGAAAGACTTTTCTATGAAGTCTCTGGACTCTGTTTTTCTTATCCTGCCCAGTATGTGGCACTTGTCTGACTGCAGGTCCTACCAGCATAAGATGATGTGGTACCTTTAACTTTGGCTGGGGGTTTGTTGGAGACAGAGGAGAGGTTTTAGGATGGTTTTAATGGCTTCAAATTACCAAGCCCTGGTGTCTGAGTTCCTTGATGGAGGGATTCCACCTGGGTGGGCCTTCACCCCTCCCCTGGGGAAGGCACAGGCTCCAGATAAGCCCCCCAAAGAGCTCACTTCTGCCTATGCCTGGGGCAGTTGCAACCTGAAAAGTCCTGCCGCTGTATCCAGAGGCAGTCAAGCCTTTATAGATACACAGCCACAAAAACCTCTTTCCTTCTTTTTTTTTCCCCCTTTGTCTGTCAGTCCTGCCCCCTTGGTGCGGGGGCAAAAATGAGCAACCTCCACTTTGATAGGGTTCACCTAAGCCGGGGGCCTATTTTTAGCAGTCAGAATTTGTTAATTAGTTCCACAATTGGTGTTTGATTGTGCCCAGTCACTGCTGCTGGTAAAGTCCTTTCCTTTCCCCTCTGGGAAGCGGCCTGTGGGGGAGGGGCGCTGGCCACCGCAGCTTTGGGAACTCATGGTTTTGGGGGGTGCTCGCCGCCAGTCCGGCTGGTCCAGACTGGGGTACGCTGTGTGTCTGGTCACTGACGTGGCCCCAGGAGCTGTTCTGTACTGTTTCTAGTTATTTAGCAGTTGTTCTGGAGGACGAACTAAAACGCGCACGTTGTTAAGCTGCCATCTTGACCCAGCTGAACCTTCTTAATGTATAAACATTCTATACTTGGTGTGCAATCAGTGGATAATGATATCATCACATAGTTGCATATTCATCACCATGATCATTTCTAAGAACATTTATATCACTCCAGAAAAAGAAATAAAATAAAAAGAAAAAATTCATACATACCATACCCTTTACCCCTCCCTCTCATTGACCACTAGTATTCCCCTCCACCCAATTTATTTTAACATTTGTTTCCTCTATTATTTATTATTTTTAATCCATATTTTTTACTTATCTGTCCATACCATAGATAAAAGGAGCATCAGAACAAGGTTTTCACAATCACACAGTCACTTGCGAAAGCTATACAATCATCTTAAAGAAACATGGCTACTGGAACACAGCTCTACATTTTCAGGCACTTCCCTCTAGCCTCTCTAATACACCTTAAGCTAAAAAGGGGTTATCTATATAATGTGTAAGAATAACCTCCAGGATAACCTCTCAACTCTATCTGAAACTCTCAGCCACTGACACTTTATTTTGTCTCATTCCTCTCTTCTCCCTTTCAGTCAGGAAGGTTTTCTCAATCCTTGATGCTGAGTCCTAGCTCATTCTAGGATTTCTGTCCCATGCTGCCAGGGAAGTTTACACCCTTGGAAGTCATGCCCCACGTAGAGGGGGGAAGGCAGTGAGTTTGCTTGCCATGTTGGCTGAGAAATAGGCCACATCTGAGCAACAAAAGAGGTTCTCTGGGGGTGACTCTTAGGCCTAATTTTAAGTAGGCTGAGCCTAGCCTTAGTAAGGATATGTTTCACATGAACAAACCCCAAGATTGAGGGTTCAGCCTATTGATTTTGCTGTCCTCATTGCTTGCAAGAATATCAGACCTTCTCAATATGGGGAAGTTGAAATTTCCCTTTCTCACCATTCCCCCAAGGGGACTTTGCAAATAATTTTTATTCACTGTTCAAATCTCTCTGGGATTTATCAGGGCATCACTCTGGGCAAACCTACAAAATCTCAGGCCCTACTCAAGGTTCCCTGTACTTATGGTATTCAATTAAACTGTCCATATAAGTTATATTCGGAAATGCACTAGTCAAAATATATATTGTGTACCAAATAAACATTTGCTTTAGTCTCACCTATAAGTTAAAGTTTTAAAATATGAATTATCATCTATTTTCAACACTCTGCAATGTTGACTTTCCTTTGTTCTTCCTCTGCAAAAACATTTTAAAATTTGTACATTTAGTCACTATCATTGTACACTCTGAGCATTCTTAGATTATACCATCTCAGTCTTTATCGTCTATCTTTCCTTCTGATTTCATTTCTGCCCCAGCCCTCCTCTCTCTATCAAGGGTGGGGTGTGGGAAGCAGACAATGTGCCCAAGGACCCTCCAAAAGCAAAGCATTTAAAGAAGACTGTTTGGTCTCAAAAAGGGGTCAAAAAGTCACTGCAACTTCTTTGACTGCTTCTGAGTTAATAGTGGAAGAAATCTTAAAAGCTTCTGCTTGAGAATTGACACCACCCATGTCAACATGACTCAATTGTTTATTTTAGGAAATTCTTTTGCCCAGGAAGATAAGACTGTAAACCAATAAAACACTTTGCTTTCTGCTTTAGGAATTTTTTGCAGGCTTAACTATCTTGGCCAACATCTTGCTCATGTGGCCAGCTTGCTGCTAATTAAACTCACTTCAAGACCCTCACCTCACTGTATCTACCAATATTAACTTATTAGCTATAATTTTGCTTAATCCCAAAGCATCCCATGCCTTTAGGACCCACCTTAAACTGTTTGAACTAGTGTCCACAAATCCTATAAATATCCTTCCCTAATTTGCCTCTTTTGAAACACTACTAAGAATTTATCAAGTTTTTCCTTGCTAACTAAGTTTAATAAATTCAGCTTAGTTTGATCAATAGATTTTCTGGTCTTTGTGAAGGAAGTCAACAGTCGACATGTCAAATTCACAAACAAATTGAAATTGACACCTATAGTAGAGTCTCAGATTGTCAGTCAAGCTAGGTTGAAATTCTATATTTTCTAGTTTCCTGAGTTTAGTCAGTATAAGAAACAATGATGAGTATGACTCTGCACTGCCTTAGCAGAAAACTCCATTTACTTTATATCTGGGTTTGCCTACTACCTCAGTTTTTAGTGTACTTAAAGTCTTTTGTGAGTCAAAAAGGCCAAAACATTTATTGCCACGTTCAGGTCAAACTCATACACCAGAGTGAAGAACCTAATGAGTAGTTTTTGAAAAAAATTATTCTACTCACCTACTCAATTTTGTTTTAGCCAGCAAATGTGTGTGTGCTGGCTTAAAACTATCATATACCCCAGAAAAGCCATGTTCTTTAATCCTCATTCAATATTTCTGGGTGGAAGCTTTTTATTGTTTCCATGGAGATGTGACCTACCAATTACAGTTGGTAACTTTTGATTAGATGGTTTCCATGGAGGTGAGTCTCCACCATTCAAGGTGTGGTAGCTGACTGGAGTCCTTTAAGAGGGAACCATTTTGGAAAAAGCTCAGAGCTGACACAGCCAGAGACCTTTGGAGATGCAGAAGAAAACTGCCCCAAGGAAGCCTTATGAAATGAGAAGAGAAAGCTAGCAGACCTTGCATGCACCCTCCCAGCTTAGAGAGAAACTCCAAACTTAATTGGCCCTTTCTTTGAAGTTAAGGTATTTTTCTCTGGATACTTTAATTTGGACATTCTCACAGCCTTGGAACTGTAAACTTGCAACTTGATAACTTCTCTTTTTAAAAACCTGTTCCATTTCTGGTATATTACATTTCAGCAGCTTACAAACTAAAACAATGAGCATCCTACCTTAAGCCTGGCAACAAGCAGAACCTTCAGGGCTTTGGGGAAAGAAATATGAAAATCAGTAGAAGATACTTGCTTCCTAATCTTTGGATATATTAATTTCTCCCTAAAAATTTACTGATTTATTTCCCCATCCTTCCTTTCATCATTTACTTTTTTCTATGTTTCTCTTAATAAGCCTGATTGTGTCCTGATTGAGGCCAATGACATAGTTAGGTTCTGTTGTCAAATTGGTCAACTGATTATGCCCAGTTATCTGGTCAGGTAAGCACTGACCATTGCAAGGATCTTTCATGGCTGGTTGATAAACTAGAAAGCTGGTATGTTAAATAATCAGTCAATTGATTGCATCTGTGGCCAATTACATCTGTGCTCAAATAAGATGTGCCTCCCGCAATAAAATAATCCATTCAGCTGAAGGTTTTTAAGGAAGAAGAGATACTCTTTCACTGCTTCTTTAGCCGGCGAGCCTATCCTATGGAGTTCATCCAGAGCCTTCATTGAAGCTGCCAGTTTTGCAGCCTTCCCTACAGATTTTGTGCTCTTCCGTTCCCACAGTTGTGTGAAACATCTTTATAAATTTCAGATTTACAGATCTCTCCTGTTGGTTCTGTTTCTCTAGAGGACCCAGCCTAACACAGCCCATATCTAACATTGTAAGCTACAAGGCAGCTGACTTGGACTCTGTACATCAGGGTGGCTCCTAAATTTCTGCACATGAATATGTCAAGGGCAGCCCTTGACAAGAAGCAGGGTAGGAGAAAAGAGAGACCTGTTTTGAAACTGCATTTTCATAGAAAGCTCCTGGTTTTACTTAGAGGGGATGGTATTTACTTTGGAGGAGGATAGGCTAAAGTAATTGAGAGCTAAGGGTGAAAGCCCCCTCAAGCCACCCTTCATGCAGCTACAGGCATACAGACACTAGTATAAAACAAGCTCTTTGTTTCTAGTCAGCAGTTTTGAAAGGTGAAATTAAGTGTGAGGCACAGACGAGGAGATTTTGTTTCCAGTAGATACTGGAAAGAGGGACAGGAAACTTCTGAATTTCAGAGTTTTAAGGGAATGTTAATCTTTCAAGTGTTTTGTCAGTTTTGCGGTTTGGCATTATTAACCTATATGCATATATATGACACTATATTTGAATGTTTTTCTTTCCTTAGTAAGAGATTTCCTTGATTTACAATGGAATTAATAGATCTCGTGGATGGGTCACTTAGCTTGTTCTCCTGTACCTGTATAGATCTGTTGGCTCAGTTTCTAAAGTCTATTTGATGAGTAGCTCCTTGTGAGGGACCAGCAACCCCTCTATCCTAGTGAGCAAGCTGCTGGGATGTGATATACCAGAAATGGAATGGCTTTTAAAAAGGGGAATTTACTAAGTTGCAAGTTTAGAGTTCTAAAGGCGTGAAAATGTCCAAATTAAGGCAAGCTTATGAAAATATCCACATTAAGCTATCAGGGAAAGATAACTTGGCTCAAGAAGGCTGATGAGATTTAGAGTTTCTCTCTCTCAACTGGAAAGGCACATGGTGCACTGGTGACATCTGCTAGCTTTTTCTCCAGGACTCTTGTTTCATGAAGTTCCTCAGGGACATTTTCCTTCTTCATCTCCAAAGGTCTCTGGCAGCGTGGGCTCTAAAGCTTTTTCCCAAATTATTCCCTCTTAAAGGGCTCAGTAAACAACCCCACCTTGAATGGGTGAAGACACATCTCCATGGAAACCATTTAATCAAAAGTTACCACCTGCAATTGGGTGGGTCACATGGCCATGGAAACAATTAAAAAGCTCCCACCCAGCAATATTGAATGAGGATTTAAGGATATGGCTTTTTTGAAGTCCACTACAGATTCAAACTGGCACACCCTCTTGTCAAGCCTTGTTAATGAAGCTTGATCTGGATCCCAGAAATTAAGGTTTAACATTCTGTTCTCATGAAAAAAGGAAATACTCAAAACTGAAATATTATTTTTAAACACTCAGATACTAGGCTTTCATACTCCAATATAATAAGATTTCTTTCTTAGAAGATTCAGAGTCATGTGCATCAATTCCTTCTGTCAGTGACTAAACTTAAGAAATTAGAAATGTAACACAATCTTTCAATTATTCTTCACACACGTTCCCTCAGCACGAGGGCTTGGGGCCCCTATGCAAATTAAGTCACAAGGATTGACAATTTGGGCATATGATAGTTCTTCAAAGTAATTGTTCAGATTTAGCTTTAATATGTCCATAGATCAGAGCCATATATAAGAAAAGGAGCAAACTAGATCACCAAAAAGGAGTTAGGATTTGCTAAATCCCATTTCCAGAAGGAAAGTCATAAAGTGGAGTCTTGGGACAAGGGAAAGGAAGGAGTGAGAGATGAAAAATGCTAATCTGAGCCTGCAGCCAAGATCAGTCTTGGGATGGGGTTGACCATAGGACAAATGCAATAGAGATGAGCTTAAAGGAAATCCAGAAGTGAAGAGTTATGGTTCTTTGGAACAAAAGCATATCAGGATCACAAACAGGAGATGTTGAATTGGACAGTAACCTCTGAGGTAAGGTTAATCTCCTGGAAATACTATGCCATTGGTGATTTCCCTCACACCCCATGTCTTGCCTGATTAAGAGAGGCTTCTCACATTTGTAATGACATGGTATTCAGAGGAAGAGCAGAAATCAGTGTCTGAGAGCTCATACTCCCTGCCTAGGTTGTTGCCTGGACCAGTGTGATCTTAGGAGCCATATGGTCCTGTCAGTTCAGCAAATATTTAAATAGAAAGAATGGCTAAAGGCTGGTTTCAACAATACTGTAAACTGAATAACCTAAAAATCCTCCATCTACCAAACAACCTAGAAATGCCAGATAAACACAAAGATCTTTGTATATGTTCATCTGAGAGTTCAAGAAAGCTAAATCCCCAGTGGCCAGAAATAAAAAGGAAACTAAAACCCAGAGCAGTAAGTGCATGAGTCGATGCTGTGGCAGCTGTGGAAATGAAATGGTGCCTGTTTCCCTTACCTAGGGGCTTGGGTCTTAACCCTACAGAGACATGGGAAATGAGCTCTGAGGCTCAAACAATAGAGGGTTGTGGAGGCTAGAGTTGTATCACCCTTCTCCCCAACATGAAGCCAGGATCCTTGAACAATTACCTTCTTAATCAAAGAGACTATCAAAAGTCTGGAGTTGGGTCTTTGTGCTTCAAATCCAACATATAAGTAGCTCATGAACACAGTACAAAAATCCTCAACAAAATATTTCAAATACAATCTAACAATGTAAAAAAATATTTATACATCACAACCAAGGGGGATTTATTCCAGTATGCAAGGCTAGTCTAACATTTGGAAATCAATCGATATAACCCACCATAAGAATAGGCTAAAGAATAAAATATTATGATCATTTCAATTGACATAGACAAAGCATTTGACAAAATCTAACATCCTATTTGTGATAAAAACTCTCAGTAAACTAGGAATACGGAGTACCTTTTACAACTTGATAAAGGCCATATAAAGAAAATCTCCAGCCAGTATCCTATTTAATGGTGAGAAAGTGGATGTTTCCCCCCTTAAATTTTGAAAAAAGCAAGTATATACGCTCTCACTACTCTTATGCTCCATCATATTGGGAGAACTGGCTAGAGCAATAAGACAATAAAAGAAATAAAATGTGTACAGATTGAAAAGGAATAAATAAACTGTCTTTGCTTCCAAATGACATGATTGTTTATTGTTTTAGTTTGCAAGCTCCCAGAATGTGATATACCAGAAACAGTATGCTTCTTAAAAGAGGAATTTAATAAGTTACAAGTTTACAGTTCTAAGGCTGTGAAAATGTCCAAATTAAAACAAGACTATGAAAATGCCAAACTAAGGCATCTAGGGAAAGATTCCTTGATTCAAGAAAGTCAATGATGTTCAGGGTTTCTCTCTCAGCTGGAAAGGCACATGGAGACATCTGCTAGCTTCCTCTGCAAGAATCTTCAATGGCTTCCCTAGAGCTTTGTCCATTCTGCTGGTTCTGTTGGCTCTAAAGCTTTTTCCAAAATGATTCCCTCTTAAAGGTCTCTAGTAAGCAACCTCTCCTTGAATAGTGGAGACACATCTCCATGGAAACCACCTAATCAAAAGTTGCCACCCACAATTGGGTGGGTCACATCTCCATGGAAACCATATAAAGCTCCCACCCAGCAATATTGAATGAGGATGAAAGAACTTGGCTTTTCTGGGATACACAACAGATTCAAACCAGCAAATATATGTAGAAAATTCCAAGTGATCTACAAAAAGGGAAAAGCACCTGGGGCTAATAAATGCACATTAGGTTACAAGCTACAAGGTCAATAAGTTAATTGTTTTTCTACGTACAGCAATGAAATTTGGATTTTCAAAAATATTTTCAAAGTTTGTATTTGATAAGGGTCTTTTTTTCACAATATATAAAGAATAAGACAATGGACCACGTTAAAAACATGGATCAAAGACTTAATTTAACAACACCTCATCAAAGAAGACACACAGAGAGCAAACAAGCACATGAAAAGATGGTAAACATAATCAGTCAAAAATGTAGATCAAAAGCACAATGATACCCCATTACACAGAACTTCAATGGCAGAAATTAAAAAGAATGACTATATCAAGTATTGGAAAAGTTGTGCGGGAACCAGAATTCCATACATTGCTGGGGGGAATTCAAAGTAGTACATCCACTAGGAAAAACACTGTTATGGTTAGGTTCATGTGTCAGTTTGGCCAGGTAATTGGTGCCCAGTTGTCTTGTCAAGTAAGCATTGGCCTAACTGTTATTGCAAGGACATTTTGTGGGTTTAAAGCATCACTAAGTTGATTGCATCTATGACTGATTACATATACAATCAACCAGGGAGAGTGTCTTCAGCAATGAAGGATGTTTAATCCAATAGGTTGAAGGATTTAAAAGGAGAAGTGATGACTTCAACAGTCAGAAGAGACTGTTTCATCTCTACTTCAGCCAGACAGTTTCTCCTGGGGAATTCATTGAAAACCATCATTGGAGTTGCCAGCTTGCAACATGCCCTATAGAATCAGACTCACTCATCCCCACAGTTGCATGAGCCACTTTTATAAAGTCTTATACTATTTACAGATAATTCCTGTTCATTCTGTTTCCCTAGAGAATCCTAACTAATACAAACATCATGGCAGATTCTTTTTATTTTTTTTGTTATGGCTTTATAGAACAATCAGTCATAAAATACAGTGTTCCCATATATTTCCCTATTATTAACACCTTGCATTGGTGCAGTACATTCATTAAACTTGATTAACTAGGGTTCACTTTTTGTGAAGTTCTATGGATTTTTTAAAAAAATTTTATTCTAGTAACATATATGGAAGCTAAGATTTCCCCTTTTAACCACATTCAAACTTAATTCATTGCTGTTAATTACATGTACAATGTTGTGCCACCATCACCACCATTGATTGCCAAAACTTTTCCATTGTCCCAAATAGAAACTTCATACATTTTAAGCCTTTTCCCTACCCTAATCTCATCCCTGTTAACCTGTATTCTAGATTGTTACTCTATGAATATGCTTGTTATAATAAGTTCATATCAGTCAGATTATAGAATATTTGTCCTTTTCTATCTGGCTTATTTCACTCAATGTATTTTCTTCAAGGTTCATCCATGTTGTCACATGTATCATAACTTCATTCATTTATATTGTCAAATATTTGCATTATGTGTGTATATTCAGTTGATGGACATGGGTTGCTTCCATCTTTTGGCAATTGTGAATGATACTATGAACAATGGTGTGCAAATATGTGTTTGCGTCCATGCTTTCAATTCCTTTGGGTATATACCCAAGAGTGGGATTGCCAGGTCACATGGTAATTCTGGACTTAACTTTCTGAGGAATCACCCAACTATTTTTAACAGTAGTTGCACTATTTTACATTCCTACCAACAATGAAGAAGTGTTCCCATTTCTGCAAATCTTCCTCAACACTGGAAATTTTCCATTTTTTAAAATAGTAGCCATTCTAATGGTGTGGAAGGTAGCTCATTATGGTTTTGATTTGCATTTTTCAATGTCTAACAATGTATATCTTTTCATATGCTTTTTGACCATTTGTATATATTTTTTAGATAAATGTTTATTCATCTTTTGCTTATTTTTAAATTGGTTTCTTTGTCTTTTTGTTGTTGAGTAGAAGAATTTTTTAAAATATTCTGTATATTAAACCTTATCAGGTATGTGGTTTCCACATATTTTCTCCCATTGTGCAGCTTGCCTTTTATTTTCAAGATGAAGTCTTATAAGGCACAATGTTTTTTATTTTGATGAGGTACCATTTTTCTATTTTTTTCTTTGGTTGCTTGTACTTTTAATGTAAAGTCTAAGAAAACCATTGCCTAACAAAACACCTTAAGCATGCTTCTCTATGTTTTCTACTAGGAGTTTTAAAGGAGCTATATATTTAGGTCATTGATCCATTGTGTGTTTATTTTTATATCTGGTGTGAGGTAGGGGTCTACCTTCACTCTTTCATATATGGAGATCCAGTTTTCCCATCAACATTTGTTGAAAAGACTATACTTTCCCAATTGGGTGATCTTTGCCCCTTATAAAAAAATCAGTTGACCTTAAATAAGAGGGTTGATTTCTGAATCTGTAACTGTGTAGCCATCACTGTCACTAATCATCCTATTTCCTTTTACAAGAGTTTAACTGTAAATGTATTTTGGTTTTCTTTCACTCCCTTACTTGTTATTTTATGTTTCACAACACTGCTATAACCAGAAACAATCAATTTGAATTACCCAGTCTTTTTTGTCAGTTACTTTTCAGCTTACTCTCTTGTCATCTTATGTTAATTAAACTATTTACAACACTATTGTAAACTGTATCCTAATGCTTACCCACCCCAGCTCTTGTTGGTTTTCAGGCCCAGGCTTGCATACTTCCAATTAACAATAACCAATCGATTGATATCTGTTAATGTCACTATCTCCACCTCCCTTTGTCTAAATTCCTGAAAAACTCTAAACCCTTTTGACTCAGGAAGACGTGTTTGAGGGCTTTTTGCCTACTGTTCTTCCTACACAGTGCTCTGTAATAAAGCTCTTTCTATCTTTGAAAACCCAGTGTCATAGATTGGCTTATATGTGCATCAGAAGTGTTCTAGTTTGCTAGCTGCCAGAGTGCAGTATACCAGAATCAGAATGACTTTTTAAAAGGGGAATTTAATAAGTTGTTAGTTTACAGTTCTAAGGCCAAGAAAATGTCCAATTAAAACAAGTCTATAGAAATGTCCAGTCAAAGGCATCCAGGGAAAGATACCTTGGTTCAAGAAGGCCAGTGGTGTTCAGGGTTTCTCTCTCAAGTGGAAGGGCACATGGCGAATACAGTCAGGGTTTCTCTCTCATCTGGAAGGGCACGTGGTGAACATGGCATCATCTGCTAGCTTTCTCTCCTGGCTTCCGGTTTCATGAAGCTCCCCGGGAGGTGTTTTCCTTCTTCATCTCCAAAGGTCACTGGCTGGTGAACTCTCTGCTTCGTGGTACTGCAGCATTCTCTGCTCTCTCCGAATCTTCCATTCTCCAAAATGTTTCCTCTTTTATAGGACTCTAATAAATTTATCAAGACCCTCCCAAATGGGTGGAGACATGTTGTCACCTGATCCAGCTTAACAACCACTCGACTGAATCACGTCATCCAGGGAGATGATCTGATTACAGTTTCAAACATGCAGTATTGAATAGGGATTATTCTACCTTTATGAAACAGGATTTTGATTAAAACATGGCTTTTCTAGGGGGCATACTTCCTTTCAAACCAGCACAGGAAGTGAATCAATTCAGTAGTAATTTTGGCAACACTGGCAGGACTGGAGCATTCAACTGCCGAAAGCACTGACACCTGGGCTGAAGGGTGAACTCAATAATCAAGTCTAAGTGGCTGCCTAGACCTTCTAGTCTAGAGGCTCTGCAGCTGGGTGTGTCCTGCCCTCCTAGCGCCCCAGGCTCATAGGCTCTTTGAAGTTTCAAAATGATAAACAATTTCAGGTCCAGACATCTCACTGGGTGAGTAGGTCATCAAAGCAAAAGTAGATACAGGGTTTGAGGCCCCTGCACCAGGGTTTGAGGTCCTAGATCCCACTTCTATAACAATCTCCCTTACTCTGACCACTACACCTTTCTGTTCTCTAGATCCCACTCTGTACAGGGTTTGAGGCCCTGAACTGAGTCTGTCTGTTGAGTATACTCCTGTAATATATTAGAAAATGAGTTGTCTAATAATTAACAGATTCTGCATATTACTTTGGTTAAAAGTTTTGTCATGTATTATATATATATTGTACATATTGTATTATTTGCCTGTTCCTAACTTGCTTACTTGAATCTTTTGAGATGGGAAATTCCCACAGCATTCCTAACAGCATTCCTTCTAGGCTGTATTCTTGGAAAAGCTTGGTTGTAAACCCATAAAGAAACAGAATGTTTTGGGGTTTTTTTGTAAACTGTTTAGTTTCAGTATTATTTTAAATCAGGAGAAATAGTCTGAAAATAGATCTACAGATACAAATACTATATTAACAATTAGACTTGTGCTATAGAAAGGAAGAAAAATGAGATGAAGCCCATTTACAAAATCTTTTATTCCTTTGCATCAGAATAAAAATTTATAGAAAAGGGTGCAAAATAATGATTCAAATCAGTGAGTTTTCTAATTCTGTTTTTTTTTGTGTGTATGTCTAGCTTTCTACTAGTGTTTATTTGCTTGTTTGATGTATATTTTCCTACCTCTGGATGGTAACACCAAATTACAAATACAAATTCTCAGGAGAGCGCTATTCACATTTCTTAGAGGGCAGTGCAACAGTGGCTCAGTGGCAGAATTCTTGCCTGCCATGCTGGAAACTCAGATTTGATTCCTGGAGCCTGCCCATGCAAAAACAAACTGATACATTTCTTAGAGGTAAATAAGCACTTACATATAAATTAGTACTCCTGGAGTCCCAGAAATTGGGGTAACTGAGCTTCTAGGGCTCTTTGAACTCCTGTCTTGTGCTTCTGTTTCCTGGCTTAGCTCAGCTCCCCATCCATTGATTGGATTTCTCAAATCCTACTGGAGTCTCAGTGTGTTTACCAAACAATTCAATCTTGTCATTTAGACTTATGAGCCTGGTTACTCAAACCTTTGCCAATTAATTTACAGGACTGCTTGTAAAGGTCATATAAAAATATGGATAGACACAACTATTTGAAAGAAAAAAAAAAAACGGAGGAAAAAAATCCTCCTGAGCTAAAACCATAGTTATAAAACCACAACAACCCTTTGGGCACCAGGTTTCAGGGCATTACTGCTTGTAATTACTGTAAACAATCCAAACTGTCAATTAAAGATTTTTTTTTTCAGCCTTGTAGAGTATTATAAAAATTAGATTCCCCCTCTGGTTTTTCCTTAACAGCTCAACCTTTATACGCCTTGTTTCGTGCTGGGTAGAATGAGCCCCTGTTTGAAATACAACTGGTCAAGGGCCCTTTAAGGAGATGGAGCATGGTTTGCCAAGTACTCCCTCTAAGGGACACCCAATAAGGGCATCTGTGGGGGCAGGGCTGGCACAGAAAAGATACAGAAGGTATGGGATTTCCTTAGATTTCTTTCTACTGGGCCTAGAGATTAGTAGTGATAGGAACAGGGAGAATGTTATAGAATAGCCATGTTTTGTGTGGTTTATATTGTATTCCCCAATTTGGAATTATTTTTTTCCTAATATCTTTTCAATGGCAGCTGCAGAAGACAAATCATTATTAGAACATATTTTATAGCCTTGGGAGGAAAGTGATTGAAAACTATCCCCTATGAACTATCAAATGCAACACAAACACACTATTTTATTCTACTTGAGTATGTTCTCCTTAGGATTATACAGGTACTGATAAATAAGCTAGCATTATATCTATTAGATCTTTAAGATGATGAAAATAGAAATTTGTATTTAATGAAATTATTATTTTGATAAATTTTATTTTCAAAATAATTGTGCTTTGCAGGATGTGTGAAGGCAGGTCAAAAATCTTTTTTTGGTAACTTAGAATACATGGATAAGCAAAGTACGCAGGATATGTTTTGTTAAAGAAAAGAGTATAATTTTGTCCTAAAGTAAAATAGTTTTCACAGAATGAGAAAAAAGAATATGTCAAAAAGATTTTAATAGTTGTAAAAAAAATGTTGTAGAGAGTTTATGGGAGTGAATTTTTTGTTATTATTGTAGTCAATACTGACTAAAATTTAATAAGCTTACTTATGGGGAGTGTAGTTGTAGCCTAAGGTAAAATGACCTGTTTTCACAGAAAGTAAAGCAGAAATATATAAGACAAAGCCTAAATGAATATAGAACGTTAGAGAAAGTTTGTGGAACTGAATTTTATCTATGTGGTCAACGCTGACTAAGATTTGATAAGCTTATTTATCAAAAAGTGTACTGATGAAAAACTAGAATTTGTTTTTCTGTCTGTAAAGATAATAAAGTTTTCTTAAATTATTGATCTATTCTTAGTAAAAGGTTGTAAAGTTTTTTTTTCCTGAAAAATCAATATAAAAGGCAGAGAGTCTGTGTTTTATCAGAATAACTTTTTGTACTTTATGTTAACCTTAGCATATCCTTGGTGGTTTAAGAAAAGCAAAGACTCTAATATATCAAAATGATGTCCTCATTGATGTTATCATTCTTTATTATTCCAGAAAAAGTCTTCTCACTTTTAAAGATATTAAGTCTTTTCCTTAATCCTATTTTACTTTTTTATTGTCACTTTAGTTAATAGGAAATCAAATACTGTTTTACAGTGATCCATTTTCCTGTTTATACATAATGTTCAAACCTGAAAACATTTGACATTTAAAATAAAATCCTAAAGGATATATTTTTATTTCAAACTGTTGCAAAAGATTTGTTCTTTCACCTTATAAAAAGAGAAATGCTAGGAACAGATAAGTTCATTTAATATGTTATAAATTGCATGAGAAATGTTTCAAATCAGAAGAAATTTTTCTTTCTGAGAACTGAATTCCCATTGATGAAAAGATGTTCATATAAATATTCAAAAGGCAGTGCAAGGTTAGTTTAGTGGTAGAATTCTCGCCTGCCATGTGGGAAACCCAGGTTCGATTCCCAGACCATGCACTTTCCCAAAACAACAACAAAGCAATGAAAAAACCCCCCAAAAAATATGCTGCCATAACAGGATAGTCACATGGAGAAGAGAATGGCATGTGATCCCCACCATACAGCATACGAAAAAAATAATTAAAAGGTTATATAAAATGCTTTAAACAACTGCAACATATAGTGTTATGAATCATAGTTTTAGTTATTTTTAAAATGTTGTATGTTAGAGAAACAATCAAATTTTCTTGTAAGTTTCATTATTTTACTCTGCATCTCTAAAAATACATACAGTCAACTATAGTTAGCTGCACGACAGAGCTTCATTTTCAACAAAAAGAGACATTAAAAGAGAAGCAGTGCAAGTATATGAATCATCTTCTCCCAGTTAATTAGCATAAGCCTGTGTGCTAGTTTGAAGTTGTTATTAACTACCCAGAAAAGATCATGTTCTTTTAATCCATTCCTATTAGGGTAGACACTGTGGGTTATTTTCCTTGAGGTGTCACCCACCCTGCATGGAGCCCTTTAAAAGAGATGAAATTGAGAGTAGCTTATAGAGAAAAAGGCCCCAGAGGAACTGAGAGAGGAAGCCACTGAAGCCAGAAGCTAAAATCCGGGAGAGAAGGGCCAGAAGACACCAGACACGTCCTTTCCATGTGACAAAGGTGTACTAGATACCAGTGGCCTTTTCTCAGAAAATTTATCTCCCTGTTGATGCCTTAATTTGGACATTTCCATGGCCTTAGAACTGTAAATTTGCGAGCTTAGTAAGTCTCCATCGCAAAAGCCAACCCATCTGGTATATTGGATTTCAGCAGCTTTAGCAAACCAAAACTCTCTGGTAAAAACTGTAAAGGTAAGACAGGAAAAACTTTCTGCTTTGGGCTGTAGTTGATAACCACAATATAAGTTAACTGTAAATCATTTTTATTTCTGGATATAGCTTCATTAAGAAAATGCCATAAGTGAATTAAAGCCCAAATTGTAAGCTGTTGCAGCAGTCACATTAGTTCCACAGCTTTAGCTGTTACTTCTAAATTCTGAGATGCTTTGATCTTTGTGTGCAACCTGGTAGCTTCCTGGAAGTTTAACTGTCAGTATGCCACCTGAGACTCAGAGGTGGCTGAGTCTGGCCAGCTCTGAAGGTGTACAAGCAGCAACAGTAATTTTTCAAAGACAACTTCGTACAGCAACTGTGGAAGAAGCTGAAGAAGGGATCAGACTTCAATTAAAGATGTGAAATGGGGCTGATCTGGTTAGATCTAAGGTGATTTAGAATACAGAGTAATAATGTCTGTATTTTATAACTTCAATTTCTGTGTGAGACCAGAGAGGAGAAATTTATTTTGTCCGAAAATTTAAACTTTTGGTGGCACACTGTCTAATTTAACTTGTCTATTCAGTTTATTAAAACAACCTCACTCAACCTTATCTGATATTAAACCTAGGAGAGGGAATGAGATCTTAGTATTCTGTAAAAGTTAATGTAATGCACCTGACCAAAAGGGGGAAAAGACGTGTGTGCTGGTTTGAAAGGATATATGTCCCCTAGAAAAGCCATATTTTAATCTAAATCCTATTTCTTAAAGGCAGAATAATCCCTATTCAATACAATATGTTTGAATCTGTAATTAGATCATCTCCCCGGAGATGTGATTTAATCAAGAGTGGTTGTTAAACTGAATTAGGTGGCGACACATCTCTTGATAAGTTTCTGGAGTCCTATAAAAGAGGAAACATTTTGGAGAATGAAGGAGATTCGGAGAGGGCAGAGAATGCTGCAGCACCATGAAGCAGAGAGTCCACCAGCCAGCGACCTTTGGAGATGAAGAAGGAAAATGCCTCCTGGGGAGCTTCATGAAACAGGAAGCCAGAAGAAGAAGCTAGCAGATGATGCCATGATTGCCTTGTGCCCTTCCAGATGAGAGAGGAGCCCTGACTGTTTCGCCATGTGCCTTCTCACTTGAGAGAGAAACCCTGAACTTCATTGGCCTTCTTGAACCAAGGTATCTTTCCCTGGATGCCTTTGATTGGACATTTCTATAGACTTGTTTTAATTGGGACATTTTCTTGGCCTTAGAACTGTAAACTAGCAACTAATTAAATTCCCCTTTTTAAAAGCCATTCCGTTTCTGGCATATTGCATTCTGGCAGCTAACAAACTAGAACAAAGTGTAATTAATAAAGTATTAGTGGCAGAGAGAATTAAAATAGAGTCAAGAGGCTACTCTGGAGATTGCTCTTATGCAAGCTTCAGGTAGACCTTGCTACCTATCATAACCTGCCAACCCCCAATCAGGACCATTCCAGTCAATCCTAAAGAACACCTAGGGCAATATATAAGATTCCACAAGGGTTCCAGGCACTAGAGTAACTTGCCAGAAACCTACAACCTCCAGATGGATCCCTGGTCCAGATCAGTCCTGAAACCTAGCCCAGCTTCTCCAGAACATCAGATAGTTCCATCTCCCTACCCCATATTAGTGACAGACCCTTCCAATATCAAAAATTTAGAATGGACATAGCCCAAACGACCACAAAGAGAGGCATGGAAAGATCAAAGGTGATGCTAGAATTATACATAGAAAATAGGACTTAACAAATGAATATGAATGCTGAATCATTAAATTGATATCTCTTTTAGTCTCCAATATTTTAGAGCAGCTAGAAGTAAAAACCTAAAATTGTGAAATTGTAACCCATGTCAAAGTCTGAAATATGTTCTATAACTAATTGTGGTGCTGTGCTTTGAAATTTATTGCTTTTTTGTATATATGTTATTGTTCACAAAAAAAGGAAGAAAAAAAAGTCAATTGTGGTGATAAAAAAAATTTAAGCCCTATAGCCACCTATATTCTGGAGCAGCTAGAAGGAAAAATCTGAGAGGATTGTATGGTAGCCCATGACAAACTCTGGGATCTGTCCTGTAACCACTTTTTGAAGAATGCTTTTAAAAACTACAGCTTTTTTATTTCTGTGATTTGTATATATGTTATACTATCCAATTAAAACAGTTAAAAACAAAACATAAAAATGTTTATAAATAAATGTAAGAAATAAAGCATGTCAAAAAAAGTTAATGTAATACACTGATACTTTTCAGATTGTTTTGAGCAAGAAATAAAAAAATATTTATAAAGTCCCTTGAGGGACTGAGGAAAGAAAGCATAAAACTATATATTTCCCCACCTGGGGAAATTCCTACTATTCATTCCATCATTATGGATTCCCAATTTACTGAAACTGTAATCAAAAAACTTTTCAAAGTCTAAATCTTAAATATGGTCTTTTTAGAAAATACAACTTATCCCTATTTAAACTTCAGGGCTCTATCTGGGAAAATATGAAAAATTACTTCCCCAATGTGACATAGTTATATTCATTTGTTAGTATCCCTCTACTCCTCTTATTTAAACTTATAGTTTTTAATTTACAAGTTAAATTTGTTTCTTAGAGACTTAAAACCTCCAAATCATTCCTATACTGGCTGTGCTAGTTTGAAATTGCTGTGTACCCCAGAAAAGTCATATTTTCTATCCTAATCCAATCTTGTAGAGACAGCCATGTTCTATAAACCTGATTCAATATTGTAGGGTGGAACCTTTGATTAGATTTCTTCCATAGAAATTGACTCACTCAATTGTGGGTGTGACCTTTTGATTAGATTACTTCCATGGAGATGTGACACACCTAATTGTGGGGGTGACCTTTCGATTAGATGGAGGTGTGACTCCACCCATTCAAGGCATGTCTTGATTAGTTTACTGGAGTCCTTTAAAAGGGGAAACACTTTGGAAAAACTTCACATGCAGACGCAGATATACATTTGGAAACGTAGAAGCCCCTGGAGACACTTCAGAACCAACACAGAGAGCAGATGCCTAGACACAGATGTTTGAAGATGCAGAGCCCAGCAGACTTTGTCATGTGCCTTCCCATGAGATGCTAAGCAAGTCAGAACCCAGAGTTGTGTCCTGGAGGAGCTAAGTGAAGGCCCACATATGCTTCAAGAGAAAATCACTGGCATCAGAAGCTGGAAGCCACAGAACTGGAACAAAAACCAGTAGATGCCAACTATGTACCTTCCCAGGTGATTGACATTGGTCTTTCTTGAAACAAGGTTATCTTTCTCTGGATGCCTTAGCTTGGACATTTTTATGGCCTTAGAACTGTAAACTTGTAACTTAATAAATTCCCTTTTTAAAAGCCATTCCAGTTCTGGTACATTGCATTCCAGCAGCTATACCAAACTAAAACATCAGAAAAGCCCCAAAACCCTGGGGTTCCATTCTCTCTAATGATAACAACCAGGAACTCAAGAATATCTTCTATTGCAAGCAAAACAATTCCAATCCTCAACCCCATAATGTCTACACCCCTTTTCAGTATGAGGTTCCCACACACCTGAATCTCTCAAGAGTGAGAAATAAACAAGAATGTGAGGGAGTATAATCCTGTAGCCACCACTGTTACCAATTAGTCCATTTCCCTTTACAAGAGTTTAATTGTGAATGTGATTTTGGTTTTCTTTCACTCCTTTACTTGTTATCTTATGTTTCCTAACACTGTGTAACCAGTAATAATCTATTTTACCTACCCAGTCTTTTTGTCAGTCACTTGTCAGCACATTCTCTTTACTTGTTATTTTATGTTAAACTATTTACAATACTACTGTAAACTGTAACCTCATGCTCAGCCCAGCTCTTCAAAGAACTTCTTAGACTTATGTTAATTCTGTAAATTGTAACCTAATGCTTATCCTAGCTCTTGTCAGTCTTCAGGCCCAGGCTTGCATACTTCCAATTAACCGTAGCCAATCAATCAAGATCTGTCAATATCACTATCTCCATCTCCCTTTTTCTAAATCTTATAAAAACCCTAAACCCTTTTAATTTGGTGAGACAGATTTGAGGTCTTCTTGCCTTCTGTTCTTCCTACATAGTGCTCTGTAAATTAAAAATTTAAAAGGCTCTTTCTCTCTTTGAAACCTCCATGTCATAGATTGACATGTATATATATATATATATATATATATATATACATGTATGTATGTATTGGGCAGTGAATCTGGCTCAATAACAAAGTCTCAATCAATTCCAGGTGTCTATATGTCTGTCATCGTACCAGTACTATGCAGTTTTGATTGTTGTGGCTGTGTAGTTAGTTTTAAGATCAGGAAATGTGAGTTCTCCAACTTGATCTTCCTTTTCAAGATGGCTTTGGCTATTTGAGCCACTTAACCTCCCATATAAAGTTGATGACTGGCTTTTCCATTTTTGCAAAGGAGGTTATTTGAATTTTGATTGGGATTGCATTGAATCAGTAAATCATTTTGGATAGGTTGACAACTTAACAATATTTAGTCAACTTAACAATATTTATCCAGGAACAAGGAATGACCTTCCATTTATGTATGTCTTTGGTTTACATTAAGAACGTTCGATTCCCGGTGCCTGCCCATGTTAAAAAAAAAAAAAAGAATGTTTTGTAGTTTTCTGTGTACAAGTCCATTTTATCCTTGTTTAGATTTATTCCTAGATATCTGATTCTTTTCATTGCTATTGTAAATGGATTTTTAAATTGATTTATTCTTCTGACTGTTGATTACTTGTATATAGAAACACTTCTGACTGGGTGTGTTGGTACCCTGCCACTTTGCTGAACTCATTTATTAGCTCAGAAGATTTGTTGTGGATTTTTTTGGAATTTTTTTTATATAGGATCATGCCATCTCAAATAAGGATGGTTTTATTTCTTCATTTGCAATTTGGATACCTTTATTTCCTTTTCTTGTCTAATTGTTCTGGGTAGATATTCTAGTTTGAAAGCTACCAGAATGTGATAAACCAGAAACAGAACAGCTTTTAAAAAGGGGAATTTATTAAGTTGCAAGTTTGCAGTTCTAAGGCTGTGAAAATGCCCCAACTAAGGCATCCAGGAAGTGATACCTTGATTCAAGAAAGACTGATGAGTCCAGAACACCTCTGTCAGCTGGAAAGGCACATGGCAACCTCTGCTAGCTTTCTCTCCTGACTTCTTGCTTCATGAATGCCCTGATGGTATTTTCTTTCTTCTCCAAGGGTCTCCAGCTGCATGGGCTCTGTTGATTCTGGTGGCTCTAAAGCTTTTTCAAAAGTGGTTCCCTCTTAAAGGGCTCCAGTAAACAACCCCACCTTGTATGGGTGGGGACATATCTCCATGGAAACCATCTAATCAAAAGTTACCACCCACAATTGTGTGGGTTACATCTCCATGGGCTCCCATCCAGCAATATTGAATGAGGAGTAAAGAACTTGGCTTTTCTCAGGTATACAACAGATTAAAACTGGCACAGTAGAAAACCTTGTATTACTGTCATACATTTCTTAATTCATGAAAGAACGTTCTTATTCTTCTACATTAACACCAGTCCACTATCTACAGTGGGGTTCACTGTGTTTTAAAGTCCCATGTTTTAACATCTAACTTTTATTCAAGTAACATACACAACACAAAACTTCCCCTTTCAACCACATTCACATACATAGGTCAGTGCTATTAATAACACTCACAATAATATGCGACCATCACCGCCATCCATTTCCAAACCTGTGCAATCAACCTAAATAGAAATTCTTTACAAACTAAACATCAGCTCCCTATTCTCTACCCTCATTCTATTTGCTGGTAACATATTCCAGATTTTAATTTGTGAGTTTACTTATTATATGTAGTTAGTGAGATCATGCACTATTTGTCCTTCTGTGACTAGCTAATTTCACGCAACATAATGTCCTCAGGGTTCATTCATGCTGTCATGTGCATCAGTAGTTCATATCTTATTACAGCCGAATAATATTCCATTGTATGTGTATACCACATTTTGTTTTTTCATCATTGATGGACACAAGTTACTTCCATTTTTTGGCAATTGTGAATAGTGCTCTATGAACAACCATTTGCAAATATCTGTCTGAGTCTCTGCTTTTAATTCTTCTGGGTATATATTTAATAGTGAGAATGCTGAGTCATATAGTTAGTCTATATTTAGCTTCCTGAAGAACTGCCAAACTGCCTTCCACAGAGGCTGGACCATTTTATATTTCTACCAGCAATGATGAAGTGTTCCTATTTCTGCACATCTTCTCTAAAACATGTAATTTTCTTCTTTTTTTAAATAGGAGCCATTCAAGTGTATGTGAAATGATATCTCATTGTAGTTTTGACTTATATTTCTCTAAGAGCTAATGATATTAAGCATCTTGTCATATGCTTTTTGGCCATTTGTATATCATCTTTAGAGAAATATCTATTCATGTATTTTTCCCATTTTAAATTGGTTTACTCATCTTTTTTATTGTTGAGTTGTAAGATTTCTTTATATATTCTGCATATTAAAACCTTATTGGTTATGTGGTTCCCAAATATTTTCTCCCATTGAGTATGCTGCCAAAATGACATCTAATTTCCACATAGTTGTGAATTTTCCTTTTCTCTCACTTTTATTGTTTTCCAGCTTCATTCTGTTGTGGTCAGAGAATATACATTGTGTGATTTCAATATTTTTTTTTAACTTACTGAGACTTGTTTTGTGGCCCAGCATATTGTCTGGCAGGGAGCATTGACCTGTGTGAACTAGAGAAGAATGTGTCTTCTGTTTTTGTTGGGTGAAGTGTTCTATATATGTCTGCTAGGTCTAGTTGGTTTAGAGGATCATTTCAGTCTTTTACTTCTTTATTGATCTTCCATCAGATGTGTCATACACCATTGAAAGTGGTGTGTTAAAGTCTTCTACTATTAATGTAGAGCCCTCTATTTCTCCTTTCAAATCTGTCAATATTCACTTCATATATTTTGGGGCTCCTAGATCTTCTTGTTGAATCGATCCCTTTATCAGTATATAACAACCATCTTTGTCCCTTGTAACTTTGTTGACTTAAAGTATGTTTTATCTGATATTAGTATAGCTACCCCAGCTCTCTTCTGGCTACTATATGAAGGAAGGGTATATTTGGTTTTCATCCTTTCAACCTATTTATGTCTTTTAATATAAGATGAGTCTCCTGTAAACAGCATATGCTTGTGCCATGCTTTTGTATCCTTTCTGCCAAAGCATGGCCACTGTTTGAAAACTGTTTGGAAAGTTTAATCCATTTACATTTAAAGTTGTACTGATATGGTTCAAAGAGATCAAATAGAGTCAACAGGTTACCCTGGAGGCTACTTCTGTTAGATAGTGCCAATTGCCATGGTTTGCTAACCCCCAACCAACATGATTCCTGCTAACTCTTATGAACACCTATGGCTCAAACTCAGACTCTATAAAAGTTTCATGCACTAAGTTTGCTTTCCAGAGGTTTTTTAGTCCAATCATGAAACCCAGAGGGACCAGCCTCTCCAAGATTATCAACTGGTTACATACCCTTAGTGTTGACACCCTTTCTCAACATGAGAAAGTCAGAATGGGCAATACCTAAAGATCCCTATAGTTTGGGAGAAGGATCAAAGGAGAAGGAGAAGTTGTAACAGAGAAAATAGGATTAAACAAATGAGTATGACTGCTGAATCACTATATTGATATTTCTTCTAGCCTCCAGTTCTGGAACAGCTAGATGGAAACACCTGAATAGAAGTGTTTTCTTTGACAATTATGCTTTTTCTTTCTTTTCTTTGTACCTATGTTATATCTCAGAATGATAAACATTTTTTTAAAAGTTATGCTGATAATGCAAGACTTCTATCTGCCATTTTGCTATTTAATATATTGTAATTGTTATATCCTTTTTTGTCCCTTGATTCTCCATTAATGCCTCTTTTTTTTTGGTTTTATAACATCTTGAGTCCTTTCTCATTTCTATCTGGATATATTTTCATATATTTTCCTTGTAGGCTACCATGAGGTAAAAATTTAACATCCTAAATATATAACAATTATATCTGATTTGGTACCAACTTGATTTCAATAGCATACACATTCACTGTTCCTACACCTCTTGGCCCCTACCTTTTTTGTAGTTGTTACAAATTATATCTTTGTACATTGTATGTCCAAAACCATAGATTCTTCACTACTTTTTATGCATTTGCATTTAAGCACCTATAGGAAGAAATGGACTTACATATCAGAAATAAAATACAATAGGACTGGCATTTATAATTACCCAAATGCTTACCTTTACCGAAGGGTTTTATTTCTTTGAACCACTGAGTAGTGTCCTTTCCTTTCAATCTGAAAAAATCTCTTCCACATTGCTTGTAGGGCAATTCTAGTGGTTATGTACTTCCTCAGCTTTTGTGTATCTGGAAATATCAATCTTACCTTCATTTTTTGAAAGAAACTCTCACCAAATATAAAATTCTTTGTTGGCAGTTGTTTCCTCTTAGCACCTTAAGTGTTTCAACCAACTACCTTCTTACCTCTATGGTTTCTGATGAGAAATTGGAACATAATCTAATTGAGACTCCCTTGTTGCATAACATGTTGTTTTTCTCTTGCAGCTTTCAGAACGCTCTCCTTTTTGATAACTATGTGACAGGTACATTTTTCTTCAAGTTTATCCTCTTTGGTGTTTTCTGGGCTTCTTGAATGTGCATATTCATGTCTTTCATTAATTTGGGGAAGTTTTCTGCCATTATTTCTTTGACTATTCCTTCTACACTTTTTCACTTTCTTTTCCTTTTGGAATTCCCATAATTCGTACATTGCTATGCTTAATGATGTCTCTTTTAATTTGCTAAGGCTGCCAGAAAGCAACACACCAGAGATGAATTGGCTTTTAATAAAAGGGGATTTATTTAGTTAAAAACGTATAGTTCTGGACAGGCGATGGTGGCACCATGGCAGAGTTCTCACCTGCCATGCCAGAGACCTGGGTTCAAGTCCCGATGCCTGCCCATGCAAAAAACAAAATAAATAAATAAATAAATAAACGTGTAGTTCTTCAGAGGAAAGGCAGCTAGCTTTCATCTGAGGTTCTCTCTTACAAAGGAAGGCACAGGGTGATCTCTTCTGGCCTTTTCTCCAGGCTTCTGTGTTCCAATAACTTTCCCCAGGGTGGTTCCTTTTTGTATCCCCAAAGGCCTGGGCTAAGCTGCGAGTTCTGAGATGAGATATGCTGAGCTGCTTGGGCTGTGCTGTATTGACCTCTATCATTTAAGCATCCAGCCAATTAAATCAAACATCATTCATTGCAGCAGGCATTCCCTCTAGACTACCAAACATGTAATCAGTGACACATGAACTTCAAATGGCAATGGCGCATGTCCACAGCAACAGAACTAGGCACCTTCACCTGGCCAAGTTGACACTTGAAACTAACTACCACAATGTCCCAGAGGTCTCTTTGACTGTTTTCACTTTTTATAATTCTTTTTTTCTTTCTGCTCTTCCGCCAAACTCATTTCATTCACCTTGTCTTCAAGTTTGCTGATTCTTGTGCCAGCTCCAAACTACTGTTAAAACCCTACTGGGGGGCGGGCCGCGGTGGCTCAGCGGGCAAGAGTGCTTGCCTGCCGTGCCGGAGGACCCCGGTTCGATTCCCGGCCCCAGCCCATGTAAAAAAAAACAAACAAACAAACAAAATATAATAAAACAAGAAAATGTTTAAAAATGTTTCCCTTTCTTCCTCCCTTCCTTCCTTCTCTGTCTTTCCTTCCTTTCCTCCCTCTCTCTTTAAAAAAAAAAAAAAAAAAAAAAAAAAACCCTACTGGGAATTTTTCATTTTAATTTACTGTTGTCTTAAACTCCAGTAGTTCTAGTTTGTTCTTTTTAAAATTTCTATCTCTTTATTGAAATATTCATATTTTCAGTCATTGTTTTCTTTTTTTTTAACTTCTTTTATTGTGTACTATAACATATATACAAAGCAAAGAAATAAAAAGGCAATAGTTTTCAAAGCACTCTTCAACAAGTAGTAACAGGACAAGATTCCAGAGTTTGTCATGGGCCACCATACAATCCTCTCAGACTTTTCCTCCTAGCTGCTCCAGAATATGGAGGCCAGATGGCTTAAATACTTTTTTATCATCACAATTGACTTTTTTTCCTTCTTTTTTGTGAAAAATAACATATATATAAAACAGCTATAAATTTCAAAGCACAGTACCACAATTAGCTATGGAACATATTTCAGACTTTGACATGGGTTACAATTTCAAATTTTAGGTTTTTACTTCTAGCTGCTCTAAAATATTGGAGACTAAAAGAGGTATCAATTTAATGATTCAGCATTCATATTCATTTGTTAAATCCTATCTTCTCTGTATAATTCTACCATCACCTTTGATCTTTCCACCCCTCTCTTTAGGGGTGTTTGGGCTATGTCCATTCTAAATTTTTGATATTGGAAGGGTCTGTCACTAATATGGGGTGGGGAGATGGTACCATCTGATGTTCTAGAGAGGCTGGGTCCTCTAGGTTTCAAGACTTATCTGGACAAGGGACCCCTCTGGAGGTTGTACATTTCTGGAAAGTTACTCTAGTGCTTGACATGATAAACATTTTTAAAAAGTTATGCTGATAATGCAAGACTTCTATCTGCCATTTTGCTATTTAATATATTGTAATTGTTATATCCTTTTTTGTCCCTCGATTCTTCATTAATGCCTCTTTTTTTTTGGTTTTATAATATCTTGAGTCCTTTCTCATTTCTATCTGGACATATTTTCATATATTTCTTTGTAGGCAACCATGAGGTCAAAATTTAACATCCTAAATATATAACAATCATATTTGATTTGGTACCAACTTGATTTCAATAGCATACACATTCACTGTTCCTATAACTCTTTGTCCCTACTTTTTGCAGTTGTTACAAATTATATCTTTGTACATTGAATCTTAAATATTGTCCTAGGTGTTCTTTACGATTGACTGGAATGGTCCTGATTGGGGGTTGGCAGGTTATGATAGGTAGCAAGGTTTAACTGAAGGTTGCATAACAGCAACCTCCAGAGTAGCCTCTCGACTGTATTTAAACTCTCTCTGCCACTGATACTTTATTAGTTACACTTCTTCTCCCCCTTTTGGTCAGGATGGAATTGTTGATCCCACAGTGCCAGGACTGGATTCATCTCTGGGAGTCATCTCCCATGTTGCCAGGGAGACTTTCTCAACTGATGTCATGTCCCATGTAGGGGGCAAGTGCAATGATTTCACTTACAGACTTGGGCTTAGAGAGCCTGAGGCCACATCTGAACAATAAAAGAGGTCCTCCAGAAGTATCCCTTAGGCATACCTATAGGTAGTCTAAGCTTCTCTGCTACCTACATAAGCTTCACAATAGTAAGCGTCATGATTGAGGGAATGGCCTATTGATTTGGGTATCCCTAAAATTTGACACAGTAGCAGGGGATTCCCTGGTGGTAAGACTTAATAGTCCATATTCTTTCTTCCATCCTTCAGGAGACTTTGCCAATAGTTTTTGATCATCTGCTTAATATACTCTAGGATGTATCCAGGCATTACAATAATCTAAAGGATTAGAAGGATTAAAAGACCTCTTTCTTATTCTGTGCTCTCTGTGTTTCAGTTGTTCAAATGAACTATACAGATAGGTTGAACTAGATTATGCACTACAGAAAATTTCAGTTCCAGACCAAATAAACCTTTCTTCCATTGGTCTCAAAGAGTAGGTGTGGTACTAAAATATAGACACTGTCTTCCTTACCCCTATGCTCTGAATTACTTTAACTCCAACCTGTTCAGCTTCATTCTTATCTCTAAATATCAGGTTACATATATGAAACAGCCTCTCTCAAAATCCAGAAATAATAATCACCATTCTGGACTTAATGTGTCTGCTCTAAAAGCTTACAATCTAGGCCCCTGTTTCCATATAAGCATTTTCTAAAGGTGACCATACCATTGTTATTCTTTTCTTTCTGGCTTATTTTGTCTCACCAAATGCCCCACACATTCATTCACATTGTTGCATGCCTCACAACTTTGTTCCCTTTTGTAGCAGCACAGCCATTCATAAGTAATACATCATTGTTCACCAATCTACTTCTCCGTCAGTGCATCTTTCAGCCACCTGCGTTCATCAGGCATCATGTAGAGGGCCCAAATTCAACAGTCCATCAACAGTCTCTATTTTATATACTTTCATTGTTCACCAGAGAATGAAGACCAATAAACACACCTTCGCCAAATAGGAATGTATATCCTTGTGCTTTGGGGTGCAATGATCTATATATGTCTGTTAGGTCTAATTCATTTATCGAGGTATTTAATGTCTCTATTTCCTTGTTGATCTTCTGATTGGTTGTTCTATCTATAGAGAAGAATAGTGTTTTGAAGTCTCCTACTATTATTGTTGAAACATCTATCACTCCCTTCAATTTTGCCAATATCTGTATCAGGTACTTTGGAGCTCCTTGATTGGGAGCATAAACATTTATAATTGTTATATCTTCTTGGTGAATTGACTCTTTAATTAGTATATAGTGTCCTTCTCTGTCTCTTATGAATTCTTTACATTTAAACTCTATTTTGTCTGATATTAGCATAGCTACTCCTACTTTCTTTTCGATACAACTGATTAGTATGTGCCTTGGGGAAGGCCTATTGGATTTATTCTGTTTGGAGTTCATTGGGCTCCTTTGACTTGAATATTTGTGTCCTTTATGAGGGTTGGGACGGTTTCCCCCATTATATCCTCAACTACTCTTCCTAGCCTTTTACTCCTCTCTTCTCCTTCTGGGACACCAGTGATTCTTTTATTTGGGCACTCTGTTTTGTCTATAAGTTCCCTGAGTTCCAATTCAAATTTTTCCATCTTTTTTGCCATTTGCTGTTTTGAGTGTTTGAAGTCAATTATCCTGTCCTCTATATCACTTATTCTTTCTTCTGTCTCTTCAAATCTGGTGTTGTGTGCCTCCAGTATATTTTTTATTTGGTCAACAGAGTCTTTAATCTCTGTGATATCTGCTATTTTTCTATTTATTCTTTCAAATTCCTCTTTATGCTTGTCTACTGTCTTCTTGATCTTTATATCATTTGCTATCCCACTTATTTTATTAAGTAGAGTTGTATGAACATCTTTGATTAGTTGTTCCAACATCTGTGTCTCCTCTGGTATTTCAATTTGGTCATTAGGCAGGGCTATATTTGTCTGCATTGTGATATGCTTAGTGATCTTCTGCTGTCTTTGTGGCATGTAAATATCTTGATTGGATTACTTTGGGAATTGATTTCTTTCAGTAATCTAAGGCTTTGTGTTTGTGGGATGGCTGTGCAGCAGGGAACAGGGCATGGGATGGGGCACTTAGTACAATGATTTGTTTCAGGGCAGGTATGGGCACAGACTGGGGATGTTATGCTGATGGTTGTGTATGTACCTCCCAGTGGCCAGGGAGGGTAGCTGTGCAGTTGCACCAGTCTGGGGAGCATAACCCTGGTGTGCACTGGTCTAAGGCAAGGAGTCCTTTGTGCACATATGTAAGCTGTGGCAGCAGGTCGGTATTATGCCTTCATGGCTTGGGGGCAGATGTGACCTGACTGGGCAGGTCAGCACTTTCTCAGAGTTGGGAAGTGAGGCTGGGGGCTGTGCACATGTACAGTTCTGGGACTGCTGTAAAATGCGGTTCCCAGAGCTGAATGATGTGATTGGGGGCCCATGCTCATGCGTGGGCCTGGGAGCGCCATAAACGGATAAGCAGGGCTCAGAGGGGGTGGAGTGAGGCTGTGTGACACTATGGACAGGGGGGCAGGGGGAGCCTAGGTATGGAGGTTAATGCCCGCAGCCTTTATGCGCTGTGAACAGCCTGCAGGGAACAGGGAGGGGGAAGTAGTGCTCCGGAGGGGTGCAGGAGAGGTGGGTTGGGCTATACTTGGGGTGGGGGTGGGAGACAGGTACATGCAGTGGGGGCTGGTCAGATGAGACACCTGGGGTGCAGGGAATGGGAGCAGGTGACGGGGTTCAGGTGCGTGAGGTGTGGGGTGAGTTGTTGGTCATTGGGCTGTGCTGGTGAGGGTAGTGCCCAAGAAACATGGCCTGGTTCACTTCTTAGTCCCGTGCTCCTGTCCGTGCACTCCCATGGGTTCCACGGCTCCGAGCCTCAGAGCCAGGCTCCAGCTTTCTGTCTCTTAGTTCCTTGGCCTCTGCAACCTGGGCTGCCCCATGTGGTTCAGAAGGCTCTCCCAGGTCAGCTGAATTCTCGAATCACCATCTCAGGTGCCCTACTGTCCCTTCTCTAACTTTTCTGTGGAGCAGGGCTAATCTCGAGCTACTCTATTTGGCCATCTTTCCAGCAGTCCAGTCATTGTTTTCTTGATGTCCTTTAGTTCTTTTTCTATATTTTCCTTCATCTCCTTGAGCATATTAAAGATTTAAAAAACTCTTTGTCCACTATGTCTGCAGTCTAGTCTTCTTTGTTGATGTTTTTTGTACATTTAACCTTTTCTTTGGGTGGGCCATTATTTCCTGTTTCTGTTTGTCTTGTAATCTTTTATTACACAATGTACATTTTAATATTTTAAAATACTAACTGTGGGATTTATTCCCTGGATGTCTATCTCTTGAATTTTTGAATTTATAACCAGTTGGTGATGTGATAGAAATTTTCTTGATTGTCAGCCTTCCTGTCAGGAAGGTCTTTCCAAGGCAAATGCAAAGTATAGGGTCCTGCCTGTCTTTCCTGGGTCTGTGTCTTGTCTTGGGATTCTGCTTGCTAGTGGCCTAAGTAGTTCCCCTTTTCACAGGAGTCTGAGTACCCCTCTATTTTCCTGGAGACTAACTTCACCCTCTGCTGGGTGTTCTACTGCTAGACTTAAAGCAGGTAAACCTTTGCACTGGTTCACCTGCCTCAGTTCTTTCTCATGCTGCTCTTACCGTCTCATGCTGCTTTTGTCGGGAGGGAAGGCTCTGAGAGGAAGGGTATGCCAGATAGGAGTTTCTCAAATTAGTCTTTCCCAGGTGGAACAAGGCCAGGGACCCAGAATGAGAGTGCCAGCTGGCTCCAAACTGCCCTGGAGAGTGGATGAGTAAGGGACCAGGAAGCACACCAGGACCTACTTCCATAGCTCCCTCAAGCTGCACTTTCTTGACCTGCCCAGCAGATGTAGACTTCCAGCTGTTCTCTGGAGCTCTGGGGAGGTGCACTGTACTAAAGTCTTCTTTGTCACCTTTGTTCAGAATGGACACTAGCAGAACCCCTAGTGATTCAAAGTAGCTAATCAAATGCCATGATCAGTGATCAGCCCTTCCCCAGGAAAGATCTTGGGGAAGCAGATTTTTATTTCTCTTTCTGGCATCAGCAAGCTAAGCTAGCATTTGGATGTCACTGCTGCCTGCTGTGAGGTAGGGGGTGGGGACAATAACCACCACATGGAGAGAGCACGTTCTACTGCTCTCCTGTTCTCCAGAGTTTTGAAATAGTTGATTCAGACAGTTCCTGCCTGTTCAATAATTGTTCTGGTAGACGGGCTGATTCCTGAAGCTTCCTACTCCACCACCTTCTCACAATCTCCTCAACAATTGGAATTTGAAATTTAAAATCATATCACTTGCAATAACACAAAAAAACCTGATGCAGTTAGGTATAAATCTAACAAAATACATATGGGGTCGTCATGTGAGAAACCATGAAACACTGGTGAAAGATATCAAAGGAGATTTAAATAAATGGAGCGATGATCATGGATCAAAAGATTCGCTATTGTTAACGTCACTTTTCCCCAACTTTGTCGGTAGATATAACGCTATCCCAATAAAAATCACAACAATCTATTTTGTAGCTACAGGTACTAAAAAATTGATTCTAAAGTTTATATGGAAAGGCAAAAGACCTAGAATACATAACACAACACTGAACAAGAAGAAGGAGGAGGAAGAGGAGAGAGGAAGAGGAGTGGAAAGGAGGAGGAGAAGGACGAGTCTGGAGGAGTCGTACTACTTTTTCCAAGCCTTACCACAAAGCTACAATAATCAAGACAGCATGATATTGGCCAAAGAGTAGACAAATAGATCAACGGAAAGAAATAGAGCTCCTGGAAAAGAAACACACAAATACAGTCAATTGAAATTTGACAAAGGATCAGAGGCAATTAAATGGAGAAAGGACAGTCTGTGAAACAAATGGTGCTGGAACTATTAGATGTCCATATACAAAGAAATCAACCTAGTAACAGATCTTATAACTTTCACAAAATTTAATCCAAGTTGGATTATGGACCTAAATGTAAAATGCAAAACTACACAACCTTTATGAGATGTTAGGATAAAATCTAGGTGATCTTGGGTTTGGCATGATCCAGTTAAAAAATGATAAGTTGGGGTACACAGGTGGTTCAGTGATAGAATGCTCACCTTTCATGCGGGAGACCCGGGTTCGATTCCAGACCATGTACCCCCCCCCCCCCAAAAAAAAGATACATTGGACTTTGTTAAAATAGAAACCTCTGCTTTATGAAAGCCACTGTTAAGAGAATGAATCAAGTCACAGACTGGAAGAAAATATTTTCAAAACATTTGTCTGATAAAGGTCTTGCATCCAAAATATACAACGAAGTCTTAAAACTCGACAAATAAGAAAACAACCAATTTAAAAATGGGCAAAAGATCTGAACAGATACCTTACCAAAGAAGATGCAGAGCTGGCAAATAAGCATAGAAAAGATACTCAACATCATTTTTCATTAGGAAATTACAAATTAAAACAACAATGAGCTACCGCTACATATCTATTAGAAAGGCTTAATTATAAAAAACCGACAATGCCAATTGTGGACAAGAATGCGCTTTACAGAACAACAACAAAAAAAGTCTTTTTCAGTGAGGTTCTAAGTGAAATATTTTCCCTTTATGTTTTTTAACCATGGATTTGAATGATTGTACTTGGAGTTTAAATTTATTCTACAAGAATTGTCCAGAAATCCTCAGGATGATAAATGAAGATATAAACACATGTCAAGACAGTGATACCTGCCTGACAAAGCAAATTAATCACCACTCAGGATGTAAATGTCACCAGCTGAGGTCACACAGGATTCTCACAAAGTCTTAATGAAGGTTAACTCACATTCCATAGTTGCAAAACACATAAGGGAACAACATTCCATGAGCAAGAATCATTAGACAAAAGAATAGGATGATAATGTCCCTCAAAAAACTTCAATTAATAGGACTATTAAATGCAGACTATAAGTTTAAATAACAAAAATTATGGCTAAGTACTGGATCAAATATGAACAAAAGTTAAGATTTAACACTTCTAGGTGATAGGTATATGGGTGTTTGTTATATAATTTTCTATATTTTTCTGATTTTTAGAAATACTTCAGAAAGTAAAAAAAAGAAAAAGAGAAAGGGAGGGAGGGGGGAAGAGGGAGAGAATGAGTGAGCAGATTCTCTTCTCTCTGACTCAGCACGCGTGCCAATGATACATCTAGCTGTTCAGAATAGAAGTTTGTACTCAGCTTCCCTTATTCACCTGAGGCTGTTTACAAAATCTGTAACCACTTAATTAGAGCACGAAAGTGGTAAGAAAAAGACCCTCAATGCTAACCTTGTTAACCTGATCCTGGTTGTAAAGTAATAGCAAATAGCCAGCTCAGACGGCATGGTAGCAGTTGAATGTTTATACATTTTATAAAATGTGTAAAGAGAATTATGTCTGGGATCCTACTGTGACATTAATCATTCATTCAGTGTAACCCTACTGTGTGTGAGACTATAATAGTTAGGCTCTATTTTGACAAACAAAAAGTAACACATGTAAGGCAAAATATGCTCTAACTTTGTTGTGGCAATCTCAGCACTAACATTTATATGTGAACACTTATGAATTTACTAAATATAGATCCACTTAATTAAATGAAACACAACCTCCTTGATAACAGATACAAACCAGGAGCTGATGATGTGAAATGGTCTAGAGTCATAACAGCTGTTACTTGGTAAGCGTCAAGGTGGGAATGTTGATTTATGTAGGAAATAGGAAGAAAGAAAAAAATAAATTCCATAAACATTAATGCTGTTGGGCAAAACTCTATTCTCTGGCTGAAATAAAGAGACTCTGTCCCTACTCATTTCTACTTTAAGAGAGATCAATGAGGCTGGACTAAACAGTAGTTCTCAACCCCAGCTGCAAGTTAAAATCATCTGGGGAGAGATCTTAAAATGTCAGGGTCCCCCACAGTTTCACTAAATTAGAATATGTGGGGGTGGAACCAGGCAGCTAGGGTGGAGAACTGCAGAACTCAAGTGAACAGAGAATTTAGAATTTAGATCTAATTTCGTAATTTTCAAAATAATTATTTTTAAATTGTTGGAGACTTTCGTTGAAACCAAATTAAAGCGCACCAATGAAATATAGAACGTTTGAGCTCTAGTGGCTGAATCAGGTTTGGGAAGGGAGTATTGGATAGGAAAGCGGGTGTTCCAGATTGCTATCTGCTCACATACTCTGTTTCTCTTCTTGCTCTCCAACAAGACTCTTAGTGGTTCTGGGCTCCTTGGAGACAAATCTGAAAACATCTCATTTGAAAGTCGAAATGTCTCATTTGTCCATGAGGAGATGACGACCCGGATGAATTTTTTACAGTCATGCTGCTCATGAGTGCCTAGAGATATTTACATATCTATAAGGAAAAAAAATCACAACAATGAGTGCAGGCCTCAGATAGATTACAAAATATCTTATAAAAAAAAGGCCTCACAATGAGGGCAAAAATGAAGCTTTATCCAGTGGTTTAAATATGAAGGCAGTAGAATGGACTAGAAGAAACCACGTGATCCCATTTTCAAATCCAATATTCTACCAATTATCTCCTCTTTTAACCCTGTTTTCCCAGTAGAGGTGCACTAAGGCTACTATCTTTAAAAAGATATTAGTTTAAGTTGTTAATAACTGTTGCTGTTTAATGATTCATTAATGATAATTAATGTATTCATTCTTTGTACTTATGCCCTCAAGCAATTCTGGGAAGGGCACGATTTTAAAAATTCAACAAATATAAATAACAAGCAGCAACTATCCAACCAGTTCCATTTGAGTATTCTTTCATGAATTATAATGTTTCAATTCCATTAACTTAAAAGGATTAGCTTCTAAGGGATTGCTGCCTTCTGATCCTATTTCATGTTAATTACTCTTACAATACCAATAACATCAGCCTTTACATAGCATTTTTCATTCACAGGATCATTGTTCACAGTGCAAGCAGGAATGCGACTAGAGAGGTAGGGAATATTCCAGCTTAAATCCAACAATTATTTGTGGAAACCCTACTCTGTATGGACACTGAGACAATTATAAGGATGAGTGTGTCACAGTCAGGGCCCCAAGGCAGGTTAAAGGACTCTATGACATATTCATTCCAATTTATTGAGCATCTACAATATACCAGATATTGCACATATATTATCTTTAAGCCTCATGACAATGTACAGGCTGGAAATTAAAACCAATATCTATAGATAAGAGAAGATTAAGAAGGGTAAATGACTTGACCACAGCCACATAACTAGTAGTTGCCAGAGCCAGAATTTGAACCCAGGTATAATTAGCTGGAAAATTATGCTTTTTCCTAGAGGAATATGTTCTAAGTATAACAACCCAAGCAAAATTGTGAAGCAGGCAATATTTGTCTTTGTTCCCCCTGACTCTGCCACTTTAAGTGATTCTATTTCTTTTTTGGAGCCATTTCCCCTCCCCATACCTCCTTTCCACTACTTTCTTGGTCACTCTCTGGATTCCAAGCACAACCCAGAGATACTCCACTAGACACGCACTCCTATACTTTAAGTCAGAGAAGTGTAACGAAATGGTCAGTGATAATAGAAGTGTTCTGTATCTGACCTGTCTAATATGGTAGCCACTAACTACACGTGGCTACTGAGCACTTGAAAAATGGCTAGTATGACCGAGGAACTGAAGTTTTGACTTAATTTAACTTTGAATTTTAGTTTCAATAGCCACACATGACTAATGTCTACCTCTAGCATTCTCAACACACTTTATCTTTAAAACCACTTATTCCATATTTTATTGTTCAGAGACTGTTCTTGCTAGGACACAGAATCACTTATGGCATTTACTACATTGATGGTGATTAATTCGCATGTGTACCTCCCAGAAAGGATGGTTGCATCTGAAGAGATCTTCTAAAGATGAAAACGTGAATTTTCAGACACAATGGGATGCCACTGGGGATAATGTTTTTTGTTGTTGTTGTTGTTGTTTATTTGTTTTTGTTTTTGATCAAAAGACCCTTTAAATCTCATTAATTATATAATATGGGAAAGACATGTGTTAGTCCCTGTTTTAGCAGTTAGGAAACACAATACAGAAAGTTGGCTTAATGACAAGAATTTACTGGCTCACAGTTTTGAGAGGAGAAATCCAAAATCCAGGCATCAGGAAGCTGATGCTTTCTCTCCGAAGGCTGTGTTGTTTCAGGGCTGGCTGACTGAGATCCTTGGGTCCTTGGCCTTGCCTTTATGTGGCAATGCACATAGTGGAATCTTCTTCTTCTGGGTTCTGTTGATTTCCAGTCTATTTCTCTCTTGCCTTTTCCATAAGTCCTCTGGTAAATAGGATCAAAAGCCATCCCGATTTAGTTGGCAACACCTTAACTATAAATAACAGCCTCAAAAGTTTCTATTTATAATGGGTTCACACTCATAGCAATGGTTTAAGGTTAAGAACATGTTTTTCTGGGGCACATAACTCTAGAATGTGGAAGCTCAGTCCCACATCTTTTTTTTCACATTTACTCTTTATGATATTCAAGCAATTTTCTATCACCTACCTTGACACAGAACTCAGAACTCAGGGGGATGATTTCAAAGTACTATTCCAAATGTACATTTTATCCTGCTTTCTGTTTTCTTCAGATATTGAAACCCGAAAGCTTTTTTGATTTATTGTTTTTTTGTTTATTGTTCAATAAGCAATTGAACAATAATACTGGACTGCCCAGTGAAAAATACTGCTGCCAGGAGCCAAAAGACAACAGCCCCAACCTTTCCCACACCTGAAGCAGGTGTCTGGGAGATACAAAAGAGGCTAGAATGGGCTCTCCACCCTAGGATAGTGTTTTTCCCCCAAAGTTACAAAATTGAGGGCTTTCATAGTTAGAAAATTGAGAAAGAGCAAAGTGTGTGGCTAAGACACAAAAGCAGACAATAAGGGCTGACCTCATCCAATCAAAGAGTTTGAAAAAAACAGAAGAGGAGAGAGAAAGACGGATAGGACTGTGGAGGAGGTGAATCAGGGGTCAGAGCAGCAGCTGAAACCCAGGGCTGGATAAAGCACCTCCCGACCAGGTCCCACATGGGAGAAGACCAGCTTCAAGGGGCTATAACATAATGCCAGATCTAGACCCTGAGGCTGAGAGTCTTTTGGTCTGACAGCCCCTTTCATTTCTGGAAGGTTTTCTGAATGACCCCGGCTGTTGCCTGGACTTAGCTACTTTCAAAGGCGCCTGACAGGAGATGTGCAAGGATTATTTTACTCTTCCTTCCTTCTTTAGTGCATGCAAATTTAGTGTGGAGACAAACTTGTCTGTGCTGTTGACCTTTGATATCAGGAGGTTGATACCAATAGGAGAGAAAGATAGGAACACCAATAGAACAACTGAACACAACCCTTATATGGCATGCATATCTTCGATATTTATGCTCTGAAATATTTTGATTCTTTCATTCACAGTGAAGTCATACCCTCACTTAAGATCGCTCACATAAAAGCACCATGAAGCTCAATTCTTATTGAAATTAAAGCATTGCCCTCAGAGAAAAACTTTAAAGTTTCTCTTTCTACCCATCAAATATAACCATTTAGGTCCAGTACCCGAAGCCTGTCCCTTCAGGTACACAAAACGTTATAGCATTACGTTGGCAAATGTGAAGGACCGTGATTTTGCAATGCAAATGATAGTGATTCAGTATGTAAAATAAAATGTCTTTTCAGAGAGTTGTAACTGTTAATTTGTGTATTTTTAAGATTACATTCTTCGGTGTTTTAGGTGAATGGTGCATGCTTTGGATTCGAAGTGGGCAAATGGGAGAATTGGTTAGTCTTCATTCTGTGGCTGTTTCTTATAAGGGGACCCTGCGAAGCCTTTGGAAAAGGTAACTAACTGTGTTGCGCCACTGCACTAAGTCCTCTGGTTTCTTTCCACATACATATTAAAAGGAGCTTATTCTCCCTGACAGAGCCTTTCTGATTCGACAGAACAGTGTAAGATATATTCACTCAAGTGAGAAAAAAGGAAATTGTATTTCCTTTAGGCCATAAGCTCCTTAAGCAGAGACTGTCACATTGTTGCTCCTTAGAGGTCTGTAACGATAGCATAAAATTCTCCATCTAATTAGTCATTTCATTCATTTTATTGGAGCTGCGACGACGGTGACCACTGGCCTCATTCAACAGAATCGCCCTTGGCTTCTCGGCTTAAAGATAAACCCTGGTAATGTGGAGGGAGAGATGCACTTTACAAAAGACCCGTCCACCAGCGGTAGCAGCACTGCTATCTCAGCTTTGCATTTCTTACTTCCTTTAGGGGTTAGTCCTTCCCAGGCTCTCCAGGGCACTGCTAGCAAGGTTCCAGTGGGTTGTAATTTGTGGCTTCAGGATGTTAGTGGTCAGTTTCATCAATGGATTACTTACTTTTTAAATTATGGCGCAATTTGAATACATGTGTGTGTGTAGCTAGTTAGCTAGCTAGTCAACTAAGTTCGTATAGCTCAGCTAGCTAGGATATTAGCTAGAAGACAGATAGGTAGATAGATAGGTAGATTTTTTTTTAATCAAAAGACATCACTCTCAGGAAATGTCAGACTGTTTAAGGACCTCTATCAAATATATAATCTATATGATTGTGAATATTCAAATCAACTCCCCCAAATACTTTTTTAAGTAATTTTACATTCTTTCAAGGGTGCTCCTGACAAGCTTTTTCCAAAACCCAGAGTGGCAGGGAGTGTTCCAACCGTGTCTACGTCCGCCACAGTTCCCAGGCTAAGAATAGAAAGAGATTTAATTTTCACACCTCAAAGAGTTCATTTTGCCGTTTCAGAAGCTGGTTCCTGTCTCCAGTTTTCTCATGACAATTCATTCAAATAGGAACAAATGGTAAAGATTTAGTTGTCATCATGTTTGCATGGTTTTATAATCGCTGTTTAATTTTTTCCAGTGCAAAGTACAATAAACATTTGAGTCTGTCTAGCCATGAAGAAATAGAGATTACTGAAAATAATTTGGTTTTGCGTCTTCTCACATACCAGCAGCCTAATCCTTCCAAGTACATGTAAGGTACCCCCTTTCCATGACAAGCTCATCCAACATGGATTTTTTTTTCCTGCCCTGGTGTTTTGTTACACGTAAGTGGAGATTCACTTATGTCATGCTTTGTATATTTTTGCCAAAAGGGGAAAAATCAAACAAACAGAAAAACTTGTTGAGGACAGGAACTGAACCATATGTATATTTCTTTAGAAGCCCATTCAGTTTCTGAAACAGTGCCAGGTACATAGGGGGCCCTCCACTAAAATTTGCTAAGTTTCAAGCTCAAACCCACAATCACCCTAGCTATTAATGATCTTTTACAAATAATTCAAATAATTTCACAAAATCACCTTCAATCACTGACTTCATTTATCTGACTTTTGTATTTCCATTCAAACACATATTTTTCAAACAGATTTGACCCTGTCTATTTGATGTTCAAGCTTTGAAAGAAATCATACAGTGTATTTCTAAACCCGTTGAGTAGTAGATTTTTTTCTGTGAAAATTTCTAAACTGTATCCATTTAGAAACAATGAGGTACTTTGCCAGCTCTCAAATCTATTTATGGGGACAAAAAAAGTAAAATAAAATGAATGGCTGCTGACTGATCATTCCGGCAGAGCTGTCATTTTTCTGTGCTATATTTAGTGACAGGTTCCTGGCCATCAAGTCAGTAAGTTACACCTGGTACCATCTTGTGCCTTCTGTACTGTGACGGAGAATAATAAGTACATTCCTCTTGGATGCAAAAGGACCACCTTCATTTAAACCCCAAACACACTGAGCTACATGAGCTTCATTGAGGCAGGGAATATATCTTTTTCATTTTTGTATTTCAAGATCCTATTATATATTTAATCTCAGTTCTCACAACAATTTAACCCCTTTTTTATACTTCCTTTACAGATGAGGCCGGAAAGAATTCTTTCTTGAATGGCTCTATCAAAGAAAGTCTATGTGAATTAGGAATACTGTGTTGAAGCCACTGCAGTCCAGTCAGTTTTCTAGGGAAGTGGAAGCACCATTCTCCCAGCATGGTCCCCATATATAGTAGATGCTTAAGAAATGTTGGTACTTTTCCTTCCCATTGTCAGCCACAATCTCTTGCTTGAGAAAGACACCCATTGTAATATCCGCTTTGGAGTTCGGTGACAATGAAAAATACGAGTACAAATATCAGCGATTGCAATCTCTCTTTCAGACATGAACATATACAGCCTTGCTACAAACAATGACAGTCATAACAACTATTTCAAAACAACTCACACAAAGTAACTTCCAGCTATCACTTCTATCTCTACAGATATTGGAATCCAAGTCTTTATAGAGTTTATAACCTTAAATAGAAATTCATATTTTGTAGTCACTGACATCATCGTTTAACAAACAGGAAACTTGACATTTTCAATATGAGAAATTTATGGTGACTATATTTTTTCTGTAGAAGAAATGTTTAAAGCATCTCAACTTAAAGAGATGTGTTAAAATGAATGTTAGTTGAGGGCTATTTTTTATATATGGGGTTTGGAGAACATTGTTAAGTTCATTGGTTTGGGTTTGCTTCTGCTCCAGCTCATTGCTAATACAGTGGATAGGAAAGAATATTGGAGAAGGATTAAGGGGACCAGGTTTTATTACCACTCGGTTTGCACCTGTCTGGATATGTGACCTTGAGCAGTCACTACATTTCTCTGGTCACAGAGGGCGTTGGATGAGGTGGTCTCCAAAGCCTTCCTAACCCTACCGTTCTGGGCATTTTCCTCTGATGCTGCCACAACCACCCCGACTGGTAATGGATGAACCAATCAGGGTATGACTCCTTGATTCAACGCCGTGAAAAGCATAGTAAAAGATAAACAAGAAGTAGCCTTTGGTCTCAACAAACATACAAATGCAGTAATTTTTTAAGAAAGATGAGGGTAGAGAGACAGACTTTGAGAACAAAGCAGTTCATCGTCCCACTGTTTTGATTTTATTTTAGGTATATTACTTTCTTTTAAAAGATCACAAAAAATTATGCTAAGGAGGACATGAATTTTTTTATGTTCATCATAAGGAAGGGGCACAAGAAGTGGTAAGATGTGGGAGAAGGTGTTGATAGGACAGGTTGAAAATCACTGGTCTAGTGAAACCAGATGTGTGTAATAGTTGCGTGATGTTAACAAAATTATTTGGGCTTTCTCACCCTGTTTCTAGGCTCCCTCAGCTATGATATAAAAATAATACCCTTCTTGTCTATCTCAAAACCTTTTCGGGAGCATCAAATGAAAAAACTGATCATGGAAATGCTTTGAAAATGGTAACACCGACACCCATAGGTTTAATAATTGCTAACATCGATGCAATAAAGTAAGGATAAATAACACTACAGGAAACGTGAATTGATTCACACTACAAATGTACAGAAATGAAGTGTATTTCCTTATCACCTAAAATTAATGTCTGTTTCGAACCCAGAAGCTCAATCTTAGTCACACTACTGTTCATCCTTTCTACAGAGATGAGTGTAAGTTCTAGAGGCTCATATAGGATGAAGGCATGGCCTAGATAATTGAAGCAATGGGGATAGCAGTGAGATATACTAAGGGAAATTTGGAAAAATCAATTAATAATTTAATGAATGAATCCTTTGAAATCCCACTGCTACTAACAACAATAATAATGGATGTAGAAGTAAATTTGTATTAGTTGACATTAGGATAGTATACCTACAGAAAAAAAGATGTGGTCTCAGGTAGTGAGAAAAGGAAAAAGAATAATGCATGGATGTTACAGGATCAAGATGGTAGAGTAAAAACTTCAGGATTCTATCCTCAAAGAAGTTTTGAACAACAAGAAAGAACTGGAAGAAACATCTTTCTCAAAAGTCCAGAAAACAGGTAAAGCACTGCAGTAACAGGGTGAGCAGTGAATCAGGAAAAAGTCCCCAATTAAAAGCAGCAGGATCTCACATTGCCTTAGTTAACCACTCCCTACCCCTCACCACCTTGGCACAGAGCCAACCTGTCCCCCCAGTGCTGACCCCTGGTCCCAGTTCTAAAGGGAGCAGCGTAGCACTCTTGTACATCCTGGGAATATGTATGTCTGGCAAAATCTATCTGATGATGGCCCAAGGTACTTGCTGTCCTAGAACTAGCCCTGCCTATTGATGGTAGTTCATAGAACTCTTCTACAGAATGCTGTGGCAGGGCCTGGGGGCAAGGAATTGCTGGTTGTAGGACACACAGTGCAGGGCTTGGACCATGAGGATTCTGTTTCCTAGGGAAGAGGGGACAGAGTATCCATATAAATAGGTGAATTGCTAGGATTGCTTGTCTATGTCCAACATAAGATGCATGTGCAGAAGAAACAGGGAGGTATCTATGCTTTGGCCTGGAGCTATCCTCTAAACTCTATATGGATACGCATTAGAGGAGAGAACCTGCACAAGTCAATCAGCAAGGACTGGGAAAGGTATTTTCTCTTTTTTCCTTTTGTTAGCCCCCAGCATTCAAGGAAAGCTCTGTCACAACACTAGCTGGAAATGAGCTTACAAAATAGATGTCTCAGTCTAAATTCCAGTGACAACACATTAAGATATTGAAATGTTCAGGTTTCAGCAAAAGATTTCAAAGCACGCTAAGAAACAGAAACCAATGGCCCAGGCAAAGGAGAAGATTAAAGCATTAGAAATTTTAATGAGTAGGAGCAGATGTGGGACATTCCAGACAAAACCCTAAAAATCTGGTCCTAAGTATGCCTAAAGAGCTAAAGGAAAACATGGACAAAAACTAAAGGAAATTAGGAAAGCAATGGATGAACACAAAGAGAATATCAACAGAGAGATGGAAATTATAAAAAGGAACCAGGCAGAGCTAAAAACCACAGTAACAGAAATTTAAAATTCCCTAGAGGAGTCAGCCAGCAGATCAGAGCTGGCAAAAAGAATCAGTGAACTTGTAGATGAGACAATTTAAATCATCCAGTCTGAGGAGCAGAAAGGGGAAAGTAGGAAGAAAAGTGAACAGATTCTGAGAAACCCATGGGAAACCAAGTGTACCAAGATAGGCATGGTGGGAGTCCCAGAAGGTGGGGAAAGAGAGAAAGAGGCAGAGAGAACATTCAAAGAAATAATGACTAAAATCTTCCCAAATTTAGCAAGAAGAAAAAAATGAATATATACATTTAAGATGCTCAGCGAACTCCAAATAGTAAAACCAAAATAGAACCACACAACACCTGGTTAGAATCAAACTACTGAATGCCAGGGATAAAGAGAGAATTCTAAAAGCCACAAGTGAGAAGCAGTGTGCTACATCCAAGGAAGTCTCAGTAAAATTAAGTGTCAATTTCTCATTGAAAATCACAGAGGCCAGAAAGCAGTGGGAAGACATTATTTAAAGTGCTGAAAACAAAAAATTGCCAACCAAGAACTCTATGTATGACCAAAATGTCTTTCAAAAATGAGGGAGGTTCCACAAGGGTTCCAGGCACTAGAGTAACTTTCCAGAAACCTGCAACTTCCAGATGGGTCCCTGGTCCAGATAAGTCCTGAAACCTAGCCCAGCCTCTCCAGAACAGCAGATAGTTCCATCTCCCTACCCTATATTAGTGACAGACTCTTCCAAGATGAACAATTTAGAATTGCCATAGCCCAAACATCCCTAACAGAGGGATGGAAAGATCAAAGGTGATGATGGAGTCATACAGAAAAGATAGGATTTAACAAGTGAATATGAACATTGAATCATTACATTGATATCTCTTTTAGCCTCCAGTATTTTAGAACAGCTAGAAGTAAAACCCTAAAATTTTGGAATTGTAACCCATGTCAAACTCTGAAACATGTTCTACAACTAATTGTGGTGCTGCACTTTGAAATTTATACCTTTTTTGTATATATGCTTTTGGTAGTTAGATTCAGTTGTCAACTTGGCCAGCTGAAGGTGCCTAGATCTATTGCTGTGGACATGAGCCAATGGCGTGTGAACCTCATCTATTGTTGGTTACATCCACTTTGACTAGGAGGAGGTGTACTTGCTGCAATGATTTAATCACCTGGTGCTTAAATGAGAGACCCCAACATAGCACAGCCCAAGCAGATCAGTGTGTCTCATCTCAGCACTCGCAGCTCAGCCCAGGCCCTTGGACTAGGAGGAGGTGTACCTGCTGCAATGATTTAATCAGCTGGTGCTTAAATGAGAGACCCCAACATAGCACAGCCCAAGCAGCTCAGTGTGTTTCATCTCAGCACTCGTAGCTCAGCCCAGGCCCTTGGAGATGAAGAAAGAAATCACCCCAGGGAAAGTTGTTGGAACTCAGAGGCCTGGAGAGAAGGCCAACAGAGATCACCCTGTGCCTTCCCACATAAGAAAGGACCTCAGTGGAAAGTTAGCTGCCTTTCCTCTGAAGAACTAACAAAATAAATCCCCTTTTATTAAAAGCCAATCCCTCTCTGGTGTGTCGCACTCCAGCAGCTAGCAAACTAGAACAATGTTATTTTTCACAAAAAAAGAAGGGAAAAAAGTCGGTTATGATAAAAAAAATATTTAAGCCCTCTAGCCTCCTATAGTCTGGAGCAGCTAGAAGGAAAAATCTGAGAAGATCATATGGTAGCCCATGACAAACTCTGGGATCTGTCCTGTAACTACTTGTTGAAGGGTGCTTTGGAAACTACTGTTTTTTTATTTCTTTGTTTTGTATATATGTTATACTATACAACAAAAAAAGTTGAAAAAAATGAGGGAGGGATTAATACATTCCCAGATAAACAAAAGCTGAGGAACTTCATCACTTCTAGATCAGTTCTACAAGAAATACTTAAGGGAGTTCTATAAATTGAGAGGAAAGGACCTAGACAATTGACAGAAGCCACATGAAAAAATAAAGCTCTCCAGTACAGCTAAGACATAGGTAAAAATAAAACCAGTTACCATTGTATTTTGGTTTATAACTCCAATTTTTACTTCCTGTAGGATCAAAAAGGCAAATGTACGAAATGATGATCAAATCAGTGGTTTTGGGGCGGTGCAACGGTGGCTCAGTGGCAGAATTCTCACCTGCCATGCTGAAGACCTGGATTCAATTCCCAGAGCCTGCCCGTGCGAAAAAAAAAATCAGTGATTTTGGACACATAATACATAAATACGTATTTATGACAAGAACTACTAAAAGGTGGGGAACAAAAGGCATAGGAACATAGTTTATGTATGCTATTGAAGTTAAGTTGGTATCAAAGCCAATGAGATTGTTCTAGATTCAGGATGTTAAATTTACCTCCCACAGTAACTGCAAAGAAAATATAAGAGTATATGCAAATTTATAGACAGAAAATAGAATACAGGTTACCATGGGTGGGAGCCAGGGGCAAAGGGAAATTAATGCAAAATGATTGCAGGATTTCTGTTTGGAATGAAGAGAAAGTTATAGTGTTGGATGGTTGTAAGAGTACTGCAGCCTCGTGACTGTGATTAACCCCACTGAGTGGTTCCTTGCAAGGGGTTGAGATAGGAATGCTGTATATATGTTTCCACAACTAAAAAGGAAAGAAAAAGAAATTAAGGATATAATGACAGTTAAATGCAATATACGATATTGGGTGGGATCTAAGAATGGAGGAGAAAAGGCTCAAAAGGATATTGGAAATTAGAAAAAAAAATAGAATATAGAATAAAAGCTGAATAAAAGCTTTATATCAATGTTAACTTTCTTGAACTTGATAACTATGCTTAAGATGGTTATGTAAGTAAATATTCTTGTTCATAGTATATATACATGGAAGCATTATGTGTTCAAAGACTATGATGTGTGCAGCCTGCTTTCAAATGCTCAAAAAACAGCTAGCCAGCTAGTTTTATAGATAGAATGATAACGCAAAGGTGGCAAAATGTTAAAATTGGTGGATCTGGTTATCTGTGGGCGGGGGTGGTGCATTACATTAGAGTTTTCTGTATGAGGTTTGTATTATTTTTGCAGCTGTCCTGTAAATTTGAAATTATTTCCAAGTTAAAAATTAGAAAATGTTTAAAAATGCATGACTTCTGTAACACGGTTGCTTTACAACCTTATTGGTCTTGTGGCAAGCAGCATAGTTTTGTTACATGACTGTCCTGCCTCTTACCTGACTCCAAGCTCTTCTCTGAGACTGGTCACTAAAAGGAAGGAAGGATCTGTCTCTCTACCCTGTGGTTCTCAGGTAGCCCCGGGTTCAGCCCCCTCTGCCACCAGCATCCAATGTACCCTGCTGGAGTGGCGGATTGGCAGGCAGCCACCCTTCTCCGCTCTACCACTGCCTCCCAGGCCCGGCTCTCGTCCCTCCACCTCTGCTCACTTGTCAGGCTGCATTTTCAATTACTGTCTTTGAGAAATGTCCAGGTGGATCTATTAAATCAATGAAAATGATGAGCTGAATACAAGGCAATGGCAATTCTGTGGCCTCCCGTGGGATAATTGGTGATACCATGGGGTGTTGAATATCCAAGCCTGAAAATCATTGCTTTGAAGGGAGGACAACAACTGGACCATTTCTTCCACTAAAATGCATGAAATTTAAATAATGTCCCTGTTCTTCTCAGTGCCCATCAACCTTCATTTTTTTTTTTTATGCACTGAAAAGTCTAAATTTTATTGACTTCCATTTACAGAATTTATTATAGCTGCATTCAATAAGGGCACAGACAGGTTTTTAAAATATTGGGCATTTCAAAAATAGTATCATTTAAAAATAATTAAGAAATAATTTGTTTTGTTTTTTAAGATGCAAGGTCTACATAACAAGTAATCCAAAAAAGTGGTTATTTGCATGAGGATCTACACTCACTCAATAGGTTTACATTTTTCAGATAAGCTAGATACAGCTGGCATTAGTTCACATAGGAAAACAGAGTTGTTCACATTTGGGGAATAACCACCCAGATCAAGCTAAGGAACTAGTGTTGTCAGAAGCAAAGGAAGGCAGTTTAGAAAGTCTCCTTCCAGCCATGTTCCAGGCCACCCACACTTGCTCTGCTATGAGGTAGGAGGGTTGGTTTAGTCCTCTCCATTATGGGCATGGGTGAGGTCCCAGCCGAGAGTCTCACCCTTTGGAGGGTCAGCTGGGACTACCTTTCAAGGTGGTAGAAGTGGGTTGAAGAAAATTGGGCCATAAGATCTATAAGCCACTCTGCCTTATTTTTCGCATGTACACAGCTGGAATTCTCTATCTTATCTACAGCGCTAGGGAACACAACTTTGGGCTGTTCCTTCCAGCAAATTCCCATGTAGATGCTCTGGGATGGCCTCTTTATGCATATATACTAGTGTCCATCATCCACAAAAACTATAATTTACTAAGAGGATGCTCTGTCTTCCTTCCTGCTCCCTTCATCATGCTTTGTTATTCATTTAGCATAATTTTTTGGAAAAGAGGAAAAAGCAACAAAGAAATATAATTTGAAATTCTGCCATCCAGAGAAAACCACTTTTCCTAGGAAATATAGGCCTTTTCCAATTTATTCAGTAGTCTAGTTTTCAAAGATCTTGAGCAAATCACATTTTATATACATTGGGATGCTTTAGATTAACTCCTACTGCTCTCGTATCAACACTAGTGGTGTTTCTGTGCCCTTTTTAAAGGATTAAAAAAATGAGATCTTTAAAAGGATTGAGCCACCAGTGACTAGGCCCAGACTTCGTATAAGAGACACTGTATTTTTCCTTTTATGCCTTCAAATAGACTGCTAGGTTCTGTCCCTATCATGGCTTTCCAGTCTTGATTAGGATGTAGTAATGGGGAATGACACAAACATAGAGTTAGCATGGCTAATGCCCTGAGATCACACCAGGCAACAGAAACAGATGGAGACAGAGTGAACCCAGGGGAGTGTGGCTGGGAGGCTCTGACTTGCATAGTGCAGTGCTTACCCTTGCACTGGGATACTTTGTGCTCCACACCTGATGTAAAAATGTCCACATCCCTAAACTTAAATTATGTACCTTATGGAGCAATTTGCATACAACTTTGCATAAATCATGTGTTCCATTACCTGGGGAACATCTGTACTTTTTCCTTAACTTTTTATTTTGAAATAATTTCAAATTTACAGGACAATTGCAAAACTAATACAAAACCCACACAGAGAACTGCAACCTAAGCCCACCCAGATCCTCCAGCTTTAACGTTTTGTTACATCTGTTGTATCATTCTTTCTATCCGCCGGTCAGGAGAGACACCTAAAGATGTGTTAATCCACTCTAAAACAGGCGTCAGGGTCACCAGCAAAAGCACAACTCACACAGGCTCTGATGGAAAGACGTTTTATTCACGTAGAGAAGAGAGAGCAAGGTCAGTTTCACTAGTGAGCATCGGTTTCCCACAGCCAGTGGGTCCCAGTTCATGGCCAACGAAGGCAGAGGCTCTAGCACAGCACCCCTTTCTTGTTTGTGTGCCATGACGGAGGAACACTGTTCCTTCCCCACCAGGGACAGATATACCTCTGGGGTGTGAGCTGGTGTCATAAGACATGCCTGCCAGAATCAGACTGTCTGTAGAGAATATTTACAAATGCTCAGGACAATAGGGGAAGGAATGTATTTGCAGTCCTCTTATCTATTAGGGGATTGTGTTTTATCCTTCCATCTGCTTCTGAGCACAGGATATTTGTGGGTCCCAGGGAAGGGTGGCAGGCCACAGGAGGACTGCCTCCCCACCACTACTCTATCTCTATCATCTTTATTCAGTCATCTAGTTTTCAAACTCGATTAGGAGGTAATCTCTATCTATGTTTCTATGTAATATCTATCATTTATCTATTTTATAAACATTTGAGACTAAGTTTTGTATATCATCCTCCTTGAATACTTAAAACTTCCTTGTACATTTCCTGAGAATAAAGATACCCACTTATATAACCACCTTACATACAGTTATCAAGTTCAAGCAATTTAGCATTGACATAAAGCTTATGGTCCATATGCCACGTTTTTCATTTGTCCTCATAATGTCCTTTGGGACTTTTCTCCTCCATAATTAGTTCCAGTTCAGGATCCTGGATTCTATTTAATTATCATTGCCTCTTTAGTCACTCTTACTGTTCTTTTTAATGTGGAAACATATATATGACATGAACCATTCCATCACAACTTCTCCCAAGCATAGCATTCAGTGGCATTTACCACATTCACTATATTGCACCTTAACACCATACCAGAACTTTCCCCCACCTCAAACAGAATCCATCTTCAAAATTCATCCATAGTGTCGTATGTAGCAGTACTTCATTACTTTTTACAGCTGAATAATATCCCACTGCTTTGTTTGTCTTTATTGTTGAACTGCAGAAGTTTTTTTATATTCTGGATATTAAACCCTTATCAGATATATGCTTTCCAGACATTTTTCCCCCATTTTGTTTTTTGTCTTTTCACTTTCTTGATAATATCCTTAGATAAGTAAAAAATTTCTAATTTTGACGAAGTTCAATTAATTTTTTTCTTTTGTTGCTCATGCCTTCAGTGTACAGTCTAAGAAGTCAATGCCTAATACAATTTTATTAGAAGAATAAAACTGAAGAATTTCCCAATGTTTGATTCTCAGAGTTTTATATTTTTAGCTCTTATACTTGGGTCGTTGACCTATTTTTCAGTTAATTTTTGTATATGGTGTAAGTTGGGGTCCAACTTCACTGTTTTTATGTATGTGTTTACCCAGTTTTCCTAGTACCATTAGGTGAAGAGACTATTCCTTTCCCATTGCATAGAGCTCCCTTGTCAAAAGTCAGTTGGCCATTGTGATGGTTAAGTTCATCTGTCAACTTGACTAGGCTGTGGAGTCCAGCTTGAGGCCTGCTGTGGTACTTAGATTCAGTTGTCAACTTGGCCAGGTGAAGGTACCATGCTGTGGACATGAGCCAATGGTACGTGAACCTCATCTGTTGCTAATTACATCTGCAGTCAGCTTCTGTAATGAATGACTTAATTGGCTGGTGCTTAAATGAGAGAGCACAACGTAGCACAGCCAAAGCAGCTTGGCCCATCATCTCAGCACTCGCAGCTCAGCCCAGGCCTTTGGAGGTGCGGAAAGAAATCACCCCAGGGAAAGTTGTTGGAACCCAGAGGCCTGGAGAGTAGGCCAGCAGAGATCACCCTGAGCCTTCCCACGTAAGAAAGAACCTCAGATGAAAGTTAGCTGCCTTTCCTCTGAAGAACTAACAAATTAAATCCCCTTTTATTAAAAGCCAGTCTGTCTCTAGTGTGTTGCATTCCGGCAGCTAGCAAACTAGAACACCTGCCTTACAGAAATTGGATTTACCTATCCCATAGTTATGTGAGCCAGTTCCTATAATAAATCTCATAATGGATAGATAGATAGAGGGGTAGATATTTAGATATAGGTATAGATATAGATAGATATCCTGTCTGTTCTACTTGAAGAACCCTGACTAATACAGATTCCATAGATGTGTGGATTTATTTTTCTGCTCTTAGTTATGTTTTATTAGTTTATATGTCTGTCCTTGTGCCAATACCACACTGTTTTGATTACTGCAGCTTTGTAATAAGTTTTGAATTCAAGAAGTGTGAGTTCTCCAACTTTGTTCCTTGTCAGGATAGTTTTGGCTGTTGGGGATCTCTTGCCCTTTCATGTGAATTTGATGGCTAGTTTTTACATTTTTGCAAAGAAGGCTGTTGGAATTTTTATTGGGATTATGTTAAAGCTATAAATTGGGGCGGGCCGCGGTGGCTCAGCGGGCAAAGTGCTTGCCTGCTATGCCGGAGGACCTCGGTTGGATTCCCGGCCCCAGCCCATGTAACAAATACGGAGAAACAGAATACAATAAAACAAGAAAATGTTTAAAGGTGTTTCCCTTTCTTCCTTCCTTCCTTCCTTCTATCCTTCCTTCCTTCTCTCTGTCTTTCCTTTAAAAAAAAAAAAAAAAAAAAAAAAAAAAAAAAAAGCTATAAATTGCTTTGGCTGGTATTCACATCTTAATGCTATTGAGTTTTCCAACCCATGGGCATGGAATATCTCTACATTTGTGTAGGTCTTTTAAAATTTCTTTCAGTAATGTTTGCTTTTTATATGTATTTATTTTTAAAAAATTAACTTGTAGTATATATACTGCTTTTTCTTTTGGCAAACATCTTTTTATGTCAATAAATAAGTACATGTATCATCGCTGTTGGTGACTGTAAAATATTCCATTGATACATAATAATTTATTTCAATAATCTCCAAATATTATATGGTTTTTTTTTTTTTTAAATTTGGGCTATAGCTCACACCCTCATTCCAAGGGTTACATTCCTTGGCCTACCTCTGATTTCTGCCACAGCTGCAAAGGACAAGCCTGTGAGAGCTCAGACTCCTTGAAACTGACAGCCCCCAGATCAAGAAGGCACTTTCTGCAACATGGCCATGGCAATGCTGAAGGAACCTGGAAGTTAAGGAGAGAAAGCTATCTTATCACCCCCAGGCAGCTCTCCACCAATGGAGGACAGAGCTGGTGAAAAAATTCTCCAGCTTCCTGCCCTTGCTTTGGAAAATTCTGGGAGGCCTTTTAAGTGATCCCCAAGATCATACAGTAGAGTTGAGCTCCTATAGCCCAAAGCTGCACCCTCATGCATGCACTTAAATTTTCTTTCCCTTCTTCCCTCTTTCCTCCTTCCTGTTTTCCAGGATCATGTTGGAAACAAGTTACTTGTATCCAGGCAAGTCTTAGTCTTTCAGGCTGTGAGACAAAATAGTTACTATGATAAACACTGATGCAAAGAACGTCCTTCAGTGCACATCTCTGCCATTTATGTGATTATTTCCTTAGGATAAATTCCTAGAAATGTTTATTGCTGAGACAAAGGGCATGGACTTTTAAAAAAAAGCTCAAAGTGTTGCTCTGAGGTTATTGATTTTATTTTATTTGCCTTTGCTTATCCAGTCCCAGAGCTGTCATGAAGCAAAGCATTTTTACTAACTTCCTATAGTCTCTTAAGCCACTGTCTCCAGAGGCTCTGAAAATCCAGACCCTTTGCTACCCTGGAATCATCATGTGTGAAATAATTGAATGCATACTCACTATCCTCCAAGTAGATATCTCATTTTATTTCCTGGTAGTTATTAAGAATAAATAATCATTTTGCTGCTGAAACCTCCACCATATAAGAAATAAGAAAAACATTTACTCATAACTTAGGTCACAGGGCAATAAAACCAATGGACAAGAAAAAATGTGAGTTGTTCTCAAACAACTCAATTTTTATATTGCTAGTATCATCGGAGCTCTTAATTATAGGTAGTAAAGTTTCTGGATTTTATTTTTTCCCCAGCATCAGTGATAAGAAAATATAAGTAATTGCCTAGGGTAGTATAAAGGAATTCTGTATGCAGGCGCTTTGGGGAGCGGCAGTATGATCTCACAAAAGGGGGGACCATGGAAAGACAGTGTGGGCACCAACTTTGAATTAGTCACAGCCTTTCTGCAAGGGAGACTGGCAAGCATACATTTGCACGCATAATTTATGTAAACAGACACATTTTTTTTCTTTTTTTGCATGGGCAGGCACCAGGAATCAAACCCAGGTCTCCAGCATGGCGGGTGAGAATTCTGCCACTGAGCCCCTGTTGCACCTCCCCAGACACATTATTTTAAAAAAAAAAAGTGAACTGTTCATAAATCCTAGTCATTTAAAGAGGCAAAGTACCTTTCTGATACCTCCTTTCAGGAAGTCTATTTTTAAATGGTATATAAAATTATTCTGTTGGCATACACTTGCAGATTCTGCCCTCTTGGATGGCTTCCCTTAAAAAAAAAGGGGGTGGGGGGAACCGAAATAACTTTCCTTGGCTTTGTGTGCCGTCAACATCAATAACTGCAGCAAGGCATTCTGACTGCTATTTATTCTGTCATAATTACTATCACCAAACTTCCATGATTACAGCGTTAGTAATTCTGTTGATTATAAATAGCACTAATGCTGTAATACATTAGCAAAGACTGGCAGCATTATGGAGACATGGTTCATATACATGTGGATAGTTGTACTTTGGAGGGTTAAAAGGAAACTCTTCCTGGGAAGTATTATCACCACATCACCTTTTTTTTTCCCAACTATTCCAGTAGAGGCTTCCTTTAACCACGACGCCAATCTCCCTGTTCAGTGTTTCTCCGGCTTCTCACATGTCCTTCATGCAGTCTAGGCTGTGCTTTGTATTCAAAAGATAATCCCTCGGTGGTATATGGACCTAGTAATGTTCTGGCTTCTTGAATTTACTAAAAAGCAGGGGCACTGGATTGTGAAGGCCCGCTGGAGCCACTTCTATTTCTATTTTAATGGTGATATATCTTCTTTCGGCAAGTGTCCTATTGAGTGAGTTCTTGTAGCTCTGGACTCTTTTCTAGGTTTTGGGGTTTAGTATTTTTTGTATTGAGGGGTGGGGGTCAGCAAAGAGAACGATTAGATTTTTATTCAAAACACATCATTGAGAAAATCTGCATTAATTGTGTGCTTTTAGTTTTCAGGATTTTTTCCAAAGGGTCACCTTGGGAAAGAGAATTCTCCCGCAGAATGATGTATTTCTGTCTTCCCCAAAGGAAAATGGTACATAATGAATAAAACTGTTTTTCAACTGTCTGGCTGATTCCTGGGAGCACTTTTGAAAAAAAAACCATAAACCTTTCTTTATTGATTCAGAGCTAGAAAAATGTTTAATGCAGTGGCAACATTTAGTAACAAAGGGAAGTGTGTTTTTGACAATTTTGTGATTCATAGCATGAATGTGTATGAGTTTCTATGTGCATAAAATTCATGTGATTCTTCTATAAGCTGTTTTTTAAAATTGAATTATATATAAATTATTATCCTGATAATTGAGACTTCAGTTTGATATTTTATGATGTTATTTTCTACACACATTCAGCTATGCTAACCCCACGTTCTGACATATTGGGAATAATCAAAATTTCAAGTATTTTGTTCTGTTGTTAGATCATTTGTCATGATCTGAGAATACAGTAAAGATGCCATCCTTAGGTAAGGGCTGAACAGAAGATAATGGTAGAGCAAAATAAAAATATGCAAAGTGTAAGGAAGCTTTATTCCAACCTTTATTTCAATGTATTTCTTTTTATTTTATTAAGAAGAATTTTGGAGAAAATAAATCACTTGTTTGCCCACTAAGTTAACTTCAAGTTAAATCTGTGTTGTGCCTTATCTTCTAACCACTATGTAGATATAAAATGGATGAAAATTCTGAAACATATCCTGTAACTAGCTGCCATGTGGAGCCACAATTTAAAAGAAATAAAAAATGGTTGGTTTGGGGTATAAACATTTTATTTTAAAAAGATAAAGAAAATTCAGCCCAATTGTGGAGCTTATTTGTAGCATGAATTAATCTTCTTAAATAAAATCAATCCTTCTACTTTACTTAATGCTTCTCTAAAAAGAATATAGACCCTCCAAGGTTGGCTGATCATTTTTGAATAGCACTAACTGGTACAAATGTCAAGTAGATGGATTCTGGTTTTACTTTCTTATAATTGCTATAGCTATAAGAATGTTTTTCTGAGGCCCAGAAATTTGGATATAAAATTTGAAATTTGAAATAAAATATATCAGTGTCTCACATGGCTTGGATCTCCTGCGGAAGAAAACATAGATATTCCAATAATCTGGTTTTAATTTCATGTTTACTCTGATTGAAGACATCATGTCTTGAAACAAGAATGAATTACATTGATTCGAATATTTCAGGAATACTTATATGCCCCTGTACTGGTTTGAAAGGATGTATATACCCTACATATTTTAATCCTAATCCCATTTTATAAAGGCAACTGTTTCTTCTAATCCCTATTCAGTACTGTATGTTTGAAACTGTAATTATATCATCTCTCTGAAGATGCGACTTAGGGACTCACATCTTGATGTGATCTTGAGTGATCAAGAGTGGCTGTTAAAATGGATTAAGTAGAGATGTGTCTCCACCCATTTGGGTGGGTCTTGATTAGTTTACTGGAATTCTATAAAAGAGGAAACATTTTGGAGAAGAAGATTCAGAGAGAGCAGAGAACAACATAGCCGCGAGAAGCAGAGAGCCCACAAGCCAGCGAACTTTGGAGATGAAGACAGAAAATGCCTCCTGGGGAGCTTCATGAAACAGGAAGCCAGGAGAAGAAGCTAGCAGATGATGCCATATTTGCCACACACCTTTCCAGATGAGAGAGAAACCCTGAACTTCATTGGCCTTCTTGAACCAAGGTATCTTTCCCTAGATGCCTTTGATTGAACATTTCTATAGGCTTATTTTCATTGGGATATTTTCTTGGCCTTAGAACTGTAAACTAGCAACTAATTAAATTCCCCTTTTTAAAAGCCATTCCGTTTCTGGTATATTGTATTCCAGCAGCTAGCAAACTAGAACAGCCCCCAAAGAGAAGAGGCAAAATGTGGGCAAAAAGCCTTCAGTGAGAATCACATATTGCTCACTTTTTAAAATTCATTTGTTATTTAATTGAAGAGTACTTGCTCTGAATGGAGCTTGTCTTCAAATCTGGACGACTGTAGGATCTGATTATACACAAACCCCTCAGGAGGCACAACCTGCCCAGAAGGCAGGCAGGTCAGACTGCTTTCTCTTTACTGGTTTATTCAATCCACTAGCAGCACAGGTAATTCAGCGTGATTAAACTTCAGAACAAGCTGCCAGGAGCACTGTGAAATCTTCATGCCTAAAAATCCCTGAAATTAGGAATGACAACCACGTGTTTTACTGGTTTGTGGAGGGAAAGGGGTGAGCTGGGTTAGGGATTTCTAAACGCCAGTACAGGTACCCTTGCCAGACGCAACGATGTTTCCAAAGTTCTCAAGCAAAACACAAATTGGAGCCATGTAGCATGTTTTTCTATAAATTATATTTATTCCATCTTAATTACAGATATTAATTAAGATATTAATTAATAACTATAATATAGCTCACTTTATTTGCAACATGATGTTGTTAACAGAAGCTAGAAGTTATTTTTAAAATGCCTTAGTTTAGACAATTAAAAAAATAAGCAGCCCATGTCAATCCCAGTTTCCTTTAAAAAAGTTTTAATGGGCCTTTTTTTTTTTTTGTCACGGGCAGAAGTCAGGAATCGAACCCGAGTCTCTGGCATGGCAGGCAAGAACTCTACCTGCTGAGCCACCATTGCACCTCCCAGGTTTTAATGGGCCTTGAAATCCAAAAGTTGGGAGCCACTAGTCTAGATAACCTTCATTCAACAAATGGCCATTCATCTGCCTGTGATTATGCCATACAAAAAAATTTAACTTTTTTCACAGGATAGTGAAAATAACAAAATCAACTCACATTTGTTTCACATAACATTTGCTACATGCTTTATAAACATTATGTTATTTAATTCTTACAGCAACCCCAAGAATTCGTTATGATTATTATTAAATCCACTTTTCAGTTGAGAGAACCAGTCTGCCTCAAATCACCTAGCTAACATAGGATTAGCCCCTGGTCACTTGCCTCTGGCATAAGATTCCACAACTGGCCTATTGTTTTATCCTTCTAAGAAAACAAACCATTAATGGCATTTCAAGAGAGGTAACATGTAACAGAGAAACACTTTAAACTTTCAAATGTACTGCTCTTTCATTAAACCAAACCCTGAGTGACAGGGCGGGTGGGGAGGGATGGCCATGAAAGCAAAAAGCAAAAAAAAAAAAAAAAATATATATATATATATATATATATATAGGGTGAATGTTGGAAGCATCTGTGACATTTTTTTTTTTGATGTTTTGCAATCAATAAGTCTTCAGAGATAATCAGAGACCACTTTCCAGATGAGCTCATCTTCCTGGCTCAACAATCCAATTCTAACCCCCTCCTTTCCACATAGTATCTGATTCCTGTGAGCGTTTCTGCATATGCAGAAGAACTAAGCAGGGTGTGAACAGGAATTAACATCTAGCTAATGGTGATGGCTAATTATAGCAGGGAAAAAAAATAATACACACTTTGCTTTTGATTGAGCCATTTTAACCTTAATCCTGAATTCAAAATTGTGGGTAGAGATGTGGGTATATGCCAAGGCCACCTGTAACCGTAGTCCTCACATCACTAAGTCCTGAACCGGGTGAGTTGGCTAATCTTTTTGATGCTCATTTTTTCATATACAGGGTAAGATGCACTCCTGGAGATTAAAATTGTTTTTCATTCTGTTTCTGCAGAAACAAGAGAGGGGTCAGAAAGTCGCCTTGGCTTGGGCATGATAAGGGAAGTAAATGACTTTTAAGTTGTCAGAGTTAGTTTTCCCCATCGAGGAATGTGTAGGGTCTCCAGAAGACAAACCGTTACCTGTTCTTAGAAATGGGAGCAGATATCCCGACTGCAATGGAAAGGGATTGTCAACAGTGATTTTAACTTTGAGAATTGAAAAAGGGAAAGCAACCTGACCCTGAAATATGTGATGCTTTAGGGAGGAGAGGGATATAGGTCAGGGCCCACCAAGGGGGTGGATGGTTTCCTCACACAGGTCTGGCCAGTAGATAGAGAGCCATGACTCCAGGCAGGATGATCGATTCCTGGTTGTGCTCGGCACTGAGACAGGGTCTGGTCCATCTCAGGAGGCCCGAGGCTGGCCAGTGCTGGCTCAGCCTGGTGTGAGTGGGTCAGCCTGGGGGGAAGGGGCAGCTTGCAGCAAAGTCAGCAGGCAGTAGCAGGAAGCAGGGGCAGTAACTGCAGCAGGGGACTTTCCTAGACTTTCTCCAATTACGTGGGCAGTTTGGTTGACTCCTCTAGTGATCCATGTAGCTGGACAGCCTGGGAAAAATTCAATGGGAGAGAACCCCAAAAGGGAGATAACAGATTTTGCTGCTAATCTGGCATAAAGAGTCCTAAACTGGATTGTATTTTTTTTATTTGGAATAAAATACATACGTGTCTGCATTGTTACCCTGAGTTTAATTTGTCATACTAGTTAGTTGAAAGAAATAATTTAGTAGAAATACAGGCCAAATGGTTACTTTATACTATATGGAAAAACTTTGACCCTAAACTCTGGAAGGTCCCTTAGAGAGACAGAATTGCCCTAGGGATTTAGCACTGACCTAGTGCCAGGTTCTCGGGTGAAAACCCCAGCTCTGCCACCTCCCAGCTGTGTGACCTTACACAAATCACTTTTCTGTGTGTGCTCATCTGTCAAAAAGGATGTAATGATAATGCCTTCCTTTAGATGTTATGGTGAGCTTTGAGCAAAAAGCATTTACTTTGGGGTTTCTTATTATCATCATTTCCAAGCACAATATTTTATGGAACAGGTTACTACGACTCAGAAGTAAATGCCCCAAGCTCACAAAGCTATTTATGCTGTAACTATTAAGTAGCATGTTAAAGTAACCAACTGTCCCAGATATCTTACAGGGTAATCCTGGTCTTAGCATTGAAAATTCTGCATTTCTGGGCAAACTCAGATGGTTGGTTACCCTACTACTATGAGAAGGATAAAATGAAATGTCATGCGATCAGCTGAGTGCTGACCTAACTTTGGAAGATCTTTTCTTTTGGATGGGAGCAATGTTATCACTGGAAGATGTGACTCCAAATACTCCTGGTGCAAGACTTTGATAACAGTTAAGAAAAAGCATCTGTCAAGTTGTGTGTGGCTCTACGAAGCACAATTTCTCCAGTAATGTGTTAGTTTGATGTTAGGAATTTTCCAGACATGCTTTCTATCCTCTGGGGGAATGCCAGCAGTGCAGATGTGATCTGTGTGAACCTTTCTCATAAACTGAAGGTCTGTCCTGATATTTACAAAAGGAAGATCTGAATAATAATCTAAGATTGCATTTTGTAGAGTGTTTGTCTCACAGGAGTTCAGTGTTCTTGGCAGTCATTATTTAATTCGTCCTTACATTGTCTCTGTGAGACATGGAGCAGGCAGGTGCAATTATCTATTTTGCAGATTATATGACTTGGAGTTATGCCTGGTTATAAGGTGCCTTGGGAAGAGATGTTCTGCTCTGAAATTGGGTTTGATTTGGTTCCCATTCTTTCTGGTGAATCTTAGGCTTGATGTGACTCTAGGTAACCCAAGTGAACACACACTCCATCATCATAGTCCACCTCTTTGCTGGTCCTACGACATGTTAATCACCATGTTGAACAACCTGTGTTTGACAGACAGGACACTGGCTATGACGATGAGCATCAGACCAGGCCTCTGGAGGTCAGAGTCAATGTTTAGTCCATTCTCTACACAGCAAATGTTCATGCTATGCCTTTTTGTGAACTGCAGAGATCTTTCCTGATTGATTAAATAGTGGATTAACCAATTAGGAAATGACATGGAACTCAAACCCTGCCTGGGGACTGGTAAATCCAAGCAGGAAGCAGGCACATAGGAGAAGAAGAAGTGATTTCCACATCAGAAGAGATGGGCTGACAGAGCTGGTAAAAGAATAACAAACCACAACAGTGGCTGTCATGCATTGAATTCTTATGGCATACCAAGCCCATTCTAAGCATTTTACATGCATCGACTCACTTTAACCTCACTAGTGAGTGACAGATCTGAGATTTGAATCCAGGCACCCTGGCTTCAGAGGAGTGTGGATTTAACTACCATGTAATAAAAGTACTTTAAAAATAACTTCCTCTCCATTAAGTGATAGTCAAGGCTGCCTGAATAATAAACCCAATGGCTTCTTCTCCTGGGGCCAATCCTCACCTCCTCTGGGACTGGGAGTGGGGGGTTGGGGATGGATATGGGGTGTCTAACAAGGCTGGAGATGCATCCGCCTAAGCTGAAACCAGGAGTGACAATACTGGACACCAGAAGATTTGCCAGTACTGACGGCCTTTCTTGGTTAACCTAGTTTCCCAAACATGACCGTAACATTAACTGGAAATTGACATAATTATTCAATACCCTTTTTCTCCAAATTTACCACAGTTTGCTTACAGGGATACAAGCTAATCGTTTATTGAGATCACAGCTATAGCACCTCAAATTATCCATCCTGCTAGTCAGGAGAAGAGGGTTGGGGGTCAGGGAATATCCGGTGATGAAGAAAGACTTTGGAGGTACTCAGGTTGGGGGCGGGGGGTGGGGTGGGAAATATGTTTAATTTTGGGACATTTTCACTGGCTCCAAAAACTGGAGCTAACAATTTGGGTCCGAGGTACAGGTAACCCCTACAAGTATTTGGGATTGTGGGTACAGGGACTCATGAGCATAGCAAAATTATAGATAATAAGAAATGCATTGACAAAAGCTAGGAGTTTTATGACAATCCCTTGCAGGGAGGCTTCATCAGTAGGCATGTAAGTCAAGCCCTATAGGCAGTTCCACTAGAATGAGAATAATGGCGCACAACTGTTACCCATTTCAGTTTTGCCTTTTGAACACAGGTCAATATAAATTAGCAAATCATTGGCCAATTTGGACATTTCCCTCGGTAGTCAGAAAATTTGAGTGCCAGCAAACCCACAGTGTTACGTAACCTGCCTGCATCTGCTCCAGGTTCCCTAGTGGTTCAGCCACCTGCACAGTCAGTCCTCTCTCCTGTTCTCAGGCAGCTTGAGGCAGGTAGTACTTAAGCAGCCCTGATCTTACTTTCCCATAGATCTGTCCCTGGACATAGACTTTTCCCATCCCCAAGACAGACTCCTGAGTTCCTTCTGAGTTGTGCCCTGTTGGCTCCAGCTGTTCCTCTGGGGCCCTGGGGACATTACCTTGTTCTTCATAATGGGTTTCCCCCGGGACTGGAGTTGAGCTATTCATTCAGCTCGTGTGTCAGGCACTGCCGTAAGAATTGGAGATGTTGCAGTGAACAAGATGGATTGTCCTTATCCTTATGAGCAAAAGGCAGATGGGTAATAAACAAGTAACAAACAATAAATACCATAATTCTAGAGTGAAGATTGTTGTGAAGAAGCATCCAGTAGGGGAAGGAGATGGTGAGCAATGGAGGCTACGGAATAGGGTGTTCTCTCCCAAGCAGTGCTGCCACCTGAGAAGAAGCTTCTCCTTCCTCTCCCTCCCGCAGTCCCCACACCACCACCCAGTACAGGCCCAGGGAAAGTGGAAATGCCAGGACCCTTGTTTAAAAAATTATTAAGACTTTCAAGCCAGCAGCAGCAGAACATTAAACAAACCCAAAACCTTGTGCCACTGCATAGGTCACACGTCCCTGAAGCCGGCCCTGCTGCACCTCCAATGTCTTTGAAGGAGCCTGCCTCAGTTTCCATGGGTGGGCTCAGCTCATCCAGCAGGAAACCAGCGCTCATTTGCGAGCCAAGGCACTGTTTGCCTCTGTTTTGACTGAGGCTTGCAAGCCTTTTGAACCCTGAACTTTCTGCTGCCTATCCCCAATGCCAGCCTCCCAGGACCTCAACCTGCAGCCAGGTCCACTCTCTAGATTTGTTCTATAGTAGGGGACAGGTCCATTTTCAGATCCTGAATTATTCTTTCTAACACCCACCTGTCTCTTCTCACTTCTCTTCTGTTCTCCTCTGCATTCCCACCTGCTGCTTCTTAGTCTTACTATCAGCAGCAGGATTATGCCAGTGGACAAAATTTTTGTCCGTATTTGACCTTGATTTCAGAACCTGTGGGCGTGTCCTACTAAGCCGAACTTGGGGAGAATGCCCAGAGGATTGCCCACAAGGAGAATATGGCTGCAAGGAAATAGCAAGCCTACCCATTCAAGCAGCACCAACTGTTTACCAAAATGCAGCTGTTGAGAAGATGGTGGTTCTGGAATGCTTTGTGGGCTCTTTAAACTGCCATGCAAAGGTGTTCCAGTGCCCAGATTTAAATGCCAGTTTCATCCTGTCTCCCTCCTGCTCCTATGCGAGATGAAGGGGAGGGTAGAATTGAATATGTGTTTGTTGAATCAGCTTCTGTGACAAGAGATAACAAATGTGAGTCAGAAGGTGGAAGGAATAGGGCTAACAAATAAGAAGCAGCATCATATTTTTTTCTGGGCATGGAACACATTGCTGGTTCACAAGGAAAGGACTGAACTTGGTAAACTTCTTTAATGTGTGCAGAAAAATGAGGACGATAAGGACTCATGCCCGGGACTCATTATTACACATGTAGGAAGCCGTGAATTGATACCCTTTCTAGTTCAGTAATGAAGCAGATTAAAAGTGTGCTTTCTGAACTATGTGGGCTCTTTATTACTTTCTACTGAAGAACAAAAATGCTATAGATTAATGTGGTTCCGCTTCCCACCACATAAAAACTAGGGGGGGAGGGCATAAAAACCCAAAGCCTTAAATTTATGAGTTGCTATGACTTCAGCATATTAAAATAATCTCAGATGATGGACTATTGTTTTGATAAGAGGCATGAAAGCACACTATTCCTTAAAAGAAACTGTTACCCAAGACTTGGCTTCACTCTTAAAATCTAGATAAAAGGCAGTGGGAAAATTTACGCTTGAAACTGTGGCACTGATTTCTTCAAACCGAGGATAATGCTGAGCTTGATGTCTTGAAAGTGGAAAGAAGTCTGCCCTCTTTCCATCTTCCCCACTCGTCCCTTTTCCCGTTCCCTGCCTTCTCCCCCGCCTGAGCACTCAGTGCACATGCCCACATGCCCTTGCTCTGCTGTGTCCTTTCTTTCTCTCAGGCCCTTCCGGTTTGTCCTGTTTTGCTCATTTTCCATCTTTTGCCCTGCTTCTGTCTATGTTATCCTTGATTGTGAAACTCTCTCAATGTGGCTCCCCAGGTGTGGGGCCGCCTCCCTTAGGGAGCGTATAGCAGCCTATGTGACATTCATTAAATAACTCCCCTGCCCTAATCACTGTTGGTAACAGACTCTCAGGGGGCTCTGCTGAAACTACCTTGTAACAAATCTCATGAGAGTCTGCAGAACCTTATAAACCATCCCTTTGGCATCCCTCCCTCTCTTGTTTGGGTGGAGTTTTGGCTTCCATTTCCCGGTCAGCCACCATAGGGGGGAATTGTCTCCTGTCAGCAAGTCCCTAATGAAAAAGCTCATGGATAAGTTTATGCCTGGCGTTTTCTTTGGTCTTGGAGTTGTGCTGGGCTGGAACATTTCATGAGCCAGCCCGGGAGACCAAAGTGCCACTGGCCATAAAAGATATGAGTACTGGAAAGCAAGACTCCTGGGGGAAATACCAGGATGGCCTGTAATGATTTCTCCTGTATTTAAGTCCCCTATAACTGGGAAAGGAAGCTGTGGGGGTAATCCTGGGGTGGCCTGCTTCCTTGATGTGGGGAGGGGTCTCCCACTTGCTTAAACGCACCTCAACTAGTTGGCCGTTGAGAACAGACAGCTGCAGCAGACTGTCTCACAAAGACAGAGAAATCATTAGATATGAAGGATACACTGAATGAGAGGCTATGCCATGTAGAAAAGAGTTTAGAAATATTAGCATGCTGCTATGCTAGAGTAAGAGAGCACAGACTGCCCTAGGGGCAAGTGAGGCATATCCTGACTTCCTTGACTGGGACCCAAAGGCTTGGGATTCCATAAATTCTTCATCTGATGATGAAAAGGAGAAAAAAAAGAAGAGGTTTGGGAAGCAGAAAATAAAGTAATGCCATCTTTGTATGTAGTGGTTCCAGAAGGTTGCCTCTTTACCATGAGGAATTAAGCATTCAATTATGTTGTTATCACATTATTTCCTTCGGTATTCTTTTAAATAGGGCAAGTCAACCTGCTTTCACCTTCACCTGGGAAGGAGAACAAAGGATTTTCACTGTGCTCTCATGAGGCTATTTACATAGCCTGACCATCTGCCACAGTCTTGTAGCAAAGGATTTAGCTAAGTGGGAAAGTATAACTTTATTTTATTATATTGGTGATGTCATGTTGACCAGTAACTTTTTTCCAGAACTAAAAGAAGCCTCAGGCTCATTGCAATTTCATCTTACCAGTCGGGGATGAAATTAATTGAGATAAACTGCAATGCCTTGGCTGCCCTGTCAAATTCTTGGGTGTTGCATGGTTAGGAAAGGCAAAATTTATTCTTTTTGTTGTAATTGATAAAGTACAATGTTTTCTAATGCTGCATACACCAAAACAACTAATGGCTTTCTTGGGATTGTTGAGATATTGGAAATCTTTCATTCCTCACTTAGCTCAAATGTTAAAACCTATGTATGTTTTGATTATGAAAAGCCAATCCTGGGAATGGGATACCTCTCAGCAGTCTGCTTTTGAAACTATAGCACTGGCTCAGGCTTTACAGGGTGGGGGTGGGGGGTTGGCCCAGATGTGCCTTGTGAATTAGACATGGCCGGTACTGATATTGGGTTTGGATGGGGCTTATGCAAAGGTAACAGGCAAAGCAAGATCCCATCAGCTTTTGGTCTGAGCTATGATATAGCCCTTTAGAAAAACAACTGTGTGCTCCCTATAATGCCATACTGCAAGTTGAAGGACTAACTCAGCAATACCTTCTCCCTACAGTGGTGGATACATGACACTGACACTAAGCCTCACTCTGGCGGGTACACAATTAAGCACATTAATGAAATAGAAAACTTAACTGCTGAAGTGCAACAGCCCCTTAGGTGATATTCTGAGATAAATCTCTTAGGTGGAAGAACAATGCTTGCCCCTCCCTGTTGATCGTCCTGAGGTGGTTGTCTCTGTGTTCATTGTTTATAGATGTGGCAATATACCTTGGTCTGCCTGCTGTACTGATGGATCAGCACACCAGCAACCTGACACCTGGACAGCAGTAGCCATACAGTCTAGTATGGACACTACATGGCGGGATAATGGGACTATGCAAAGCAGCCAATGGGCTGAATTAAGGACTGTATGGATGGTCATTGTTCATGAACCAGAAGATTTGTGCTGACAATTGGACAGAGTACTGGGGGCTGTCAGTGTGGATGGCCACAAGGAAGCAAGAGCAAGAGACTATTGTCAACTGCCCCTTATGGGGAAAAGAGATGTGGGAAGACATCTGGACTGCCTGTCACAAGTGGAAGGTAACCATGCGTGCTGGTTCGAAAGAATTTATGGCCCCTAGAAAAGTCATGTTTTAATCCTAATTCCATTTTGTAAAGGCAGCCATTTCTTCTAATCCTTGCTCAGTACTGTAGATTGGAAACCTGATTAGGTTATCTCTGCAGGGATGTGACTCAATCAAGTGTGGGTATTAAACTTGATTAGACGGAGATGTGTCTCCACCCAGTCTAAGTAGGTATCGATTAGTTTACTGGAATTCTATAAAAGTAGAATTATTTTGGAGAAAGTTTCAGAATGGTATAGCCAGAGAAGCAGAGAATCCACCAGCCAGTGACCTTTGGAGATGAAGAAGGAAAACGCCTCCCAAGGAGCTTCATGAAGCAAGAGGCCTGGAGAGAAAGCCTGCAGATGCCGCCGTGTATGCCATATGCCTTTCCAGATGAGAGAAAAACCCTAACTGTGTTCATCATGTGCCTTTCCACTTGAGAGAGAAACCCCGAACTTCATTGGCCTTCTTGAACTAAGGTATCCTACCCTGGACATCTTAGATTTGACATTTCTATAGACTTGCTTTAAATGGGACGTTTTCATGGCCGTAGAACTGTAACCTTGTAACTTATTAAATTCCCCTTTTTAAAACCCATTTCTTTTCTGGTGTATTGCATTCTGCCAGCTAGTAATATAGAACACCATGTTCTATGTCTCTTCCCATAATACTAATTCTTTACCTGGCAATATTGAAGCAAAATATGGCTTTACAGTGATAGATACAGCCACTGTATTATTACTGGCCTTCCCAGTAGGGACAGCTAATCAAAGAGCTACAATATGCAGCTTTGAAAAGCTAAGTTCATTCTCTGGGGTCCCTGCACATGTGGACAGTGATAGTGGATACCCTTTACCAGACAACTAACCAAAGTCTGGGGTAGTGACCATGACATCTTAAGGACATTTCATTTGCCTTACAACCCTGAAGTAGTAGGGTTCATTGAAAGAATGAATGAGTTTTTAAGGGAGCAGTTGAAGGATGACAAGTTATCTCTGCAGCAGCGGACACCCAGTAGTATCCTTCCCTCACTAGCTCCAATTCATGGCCCTGAGCTCCTGATCCCACTCCCATTGAACTGGTAAAGGTGAGGTCCATGCCAGCACTGCAAATTCAGGTAAAAGGACCAGCAATGTATAGCTACAGTGAGGTAATGAAAATAACTTGTCCTTGCCTGCACTACAAGCATTAGAAATTGTGGAGAATAAGACTGCTTGGCCATGGTCCAATCAGTCATGCTGGTTAGAAATCTTAAGTCCATGGGGTATGAGGGTCACACAAAATATAAGTATTAGACCACAGTTTATACAGGAAATGCCACAAGTTGTATATATAACAAACCTGGGACCCCTACCCCCGCCCCCCATATGCCAAGGCACAGTATATATGATTCTGTGGACACGTGTTATTCCTGGGTTAACTGTGGATTTGATTTCAAAAGTCTTCCTGCAATTGCAGGGGGAAAAGGTATAGTATCTAAACCCAGCTCATCGTTTCCCCATAAACATCTTTCTTTTTGCTCTTAGCATCTTAGCAAATACCTTTCTGCAATAGGCTTCTGTGGTAAACCATGTGCACAATAAACCTCAATGCTGAGTGTACACTGAACTGCCATTGTTGGGTAACATTGGCCTGCCTTGGACTGTGACCCCTGTGAGTTGGAATGTGTGGGATACCCTGCTGGTCTGGCAGAAGTCAGCACATCAATATAGCTGAAAAAGAATCTCCTCATTTAAGACTGAAATCACAGGCGTTATCAATTATAGTAGAATGATTTATTTCCCTTTCTTGGTCATGATGGCATTACTTTGTGGGACTCCTAATGTTCTGTTGTCTCTTATACTGCACAGTGTCTGTTCTACAGTCAATGCAAACTGCTGAGTGGGGCTGGATTGTGGCAATCCAGGTGTTGGGACCCCCTCCCTTAGGGAAGCATGTCCCAGCCTGCAGGACATTTGTTAAAAATCCCCTACCCTAATCACTGTTGGTAAGATGCTTGCGGGACTCTGCTGAAAATACTGTTGGTGAGACTCTTGGAGGACTCTGCTTAAATCTCACTGCTGAACCTTGTAAGCCATCACTTTGGTGCTCCTCCCTGTTTTGTTTGCATGGAGTATTGACTTCTACTTCCCAACTGGCTGCCATTGGGAAGAATTGTCTCCTGTTAGTAAGTCCCTAATTAAAAAACTCAAGGGTAATTTTCTACCTGGCATGTCCTCTGGTCTTGGGGTTGTGCTGAGTTAGAATACTCAATATCCACTTTCATTTTACTGGCTTTAGACATCCTCCTTGGGATTCTGCCCTGGTTCTGTATCTGCTTGGGACTGGTCAGCTGAAGCTTCTAGATCCTTTCTATTCTGGAGCAGGGCATCTGTGCTGGTTTGAAAAGATTTATGTACCCCAGAAAAGCCATGCTTTAATCCCAATCCAATCTTGTGTCAGCAGCCATTTCTTCTAATCCCTATCCAGCACTTTAGGTTGAAGACTTGATTAGATTATCTCTGTGGAGATGTGGCTCCAGCAATTCCAGGTGGGTCTTGATTGTTTTACTGTAATCTTTAAGAGGAAGCATTTCGGAGAGAGTCCCTTTTGAGAGATTCCAGGAGAGCAGAACCATGACAGATCCATAAAGCAGAGAGCCCACACAGCCAGAAAGACCTTTGGAGATGAAGAAGGAATACATCCCCAGAGAGCTTCATGAAACAAGAAGCCTGGAGAGAAAACTAGCAGACGACATCACCATGTTTGCCATGTGCCTTTCCAGTTGAGAGAGAAACCCTGAACTTCACTGGCCTTTCTTGAGTAAAGGTAATCTCTTGTTGATACCTTTATTTGGACATTTTTATTGACTTGCTTTAATTGGGATATTTTCTTGGCCTTAGAACGCTAAACTAACAACTTAATAAGTTACCCTTTAAAAAGCCATTCTGTTTCTGGTGTATTGCATTCCAGCAGCTAGCAAACAAGCACAGCATCCCTGGATGCCTCACCCAAGGTGGGGACTTCCACCCCTACCTTGCTCTCAAACAACCCCATCGCTTATCCCCTCCTCTCCACCTATTAGTCCTAAGATATGGACCTTGCTTATATCTTGTTGGTGGCTTTCCCTCCACCTCAGGTTCAGCTGGTATCAGATATACAGAGTTCATAGTAAAAGGATTTGTACATATGTTATTTTATACAATAAAAGGTTTTAAAAAAAAAAGGTCATTCAAAAAAGCAGACAAATTATTTTCTACTTTTCTTTCTCAGGGTAGTTTTTCTAGAAGGTAATATTTTTATCAAACTCCAGTTTCTATGAAATATGTAGAGAAATGTTTTGAACATTGTAAAGTGCTGTACAAACATTAGTTATTACGTTCCAGCTGAAAGAATCGTTCTACTGGAAGGGGGAGTAGAATTAAAGCCTTCACAAGGGTAAATACTATTCACTTTAGGCTTCAGTTTTTCAAAAACATCTTTAAAATTCAAAGACCATTTAATATTGAAAGTTCCCCTTATCCATATTTCTAATCATATCCACCTTAAAGAGTCCCATTCAGAGTACATGCCTATTGTATGAAATCATAAATTAGTCACCCGGAATTCTGCTGATCCCTGATAGGCAATTCTATGAGCTAAGTAGACCTTTCCAGACTTCTGGGGTAAAAACATGCATATATAGCTATGTATAATATACATATAACATGCATACATGTATATTTTGTATATATATATATATAAGCCCTAGGGTAATTTCCACAGGATATCTTTGCTATACCCAAAGCAAGCTATGCTGTAGGATTCCCAAGGCATGTGTTTAGAGAAACACATCAGTGGACCATTAAAGATATCTACCCAATCCTCTGTTCAATGATTTATCGGCAAGAAACAATTTTTCCCCCAAATCTTTTTGCTTATTCTATATTTATTGATCCAGTGTGACACATGATAAGATTTAATTCTAAATCAAGGTTTCATAAGTTGTTTCATCGTTAGCTTGAAATGAGTCTATTTTGTCTAAAATGACTCCCATGTTACAGTCAATAATAGGTTTTTTTCAGCTTCTCCAAATTTGTGCAACACTTCATTAGGTTCCCATAAGTAAATTGGTGAGATCTGATGAGAACAAACTGAAAAATACCTAGGAGCTCAATTTTAGTGGACCTGTTTTCTTTTTAAGTATGCAGGAAGAATTATTTTAAGAAGATATTCATAGTCTTACAAGTACTAAATGTGCTAACAGCTAGAGCTATTGTTGGTGTAATAGTCAAGTCAATAAATGCATTTAAAATTAGGTCACACTCAACAGTCAGCAGTTGGTGTTATGCTACCTTTGTGTTTGGCATAAGTTTTTCCACGTCATACTTAACCTTGATATAAAAATAAAAAGGAACATGTTTCTAGGAAAGTAGTCCACAGATTTAATAGTGATTCTCAGCCCTAACTGCACATTAGAATCACCTGGGGAGATTTAAAAACTCTAACTGCCCAGACCCCTTCTGAAACACCCATTAATTTCAAATCTCTAAATGTGGTGCCCCGACCAGCAGCTTCTGCATCACCTGGGAACCTTTTAGTAATGCAAATTCTGGGACCACCCCTGACCTAAGAAATTATAATCCTGGGTATGGGGCAAGAGGGTGGTGGATGAGGTCCAACAATCTCTGTTTGACAAGCTCTCCGATTGATTTTGATGCTTACTTTAGAGAACCACTGCTCTAAGTACCAGCATTTGTATTCTTTAAAAGCTCCCAGGAATTAAAATATGTACCAGGAGTTGAGAATCGCTGGGATAATTGTGCCGTCTAACTTCAGAGGCATAAAAAAGGAAGAAAAACACATAAACTTTTACATAGGGAGCAGCTCCCTCTACCCCAAATGTGAAGCAAAACAGTCAGGGGAGATATTGTGGGGCCCAGGGCAAGAGCAGGGGCTCCTGGTCAGACACAGGTGATGGGGATGAGAAAGACTCGTCAGGGGACCAAGGACTCACCTGCAGCGTTCGGCATATCAAAACGCTGTCTCAGGGTGTTAGAACAGAAAGCTGAATTGGGAATTTCATGTATATAATATTTTATACGACCCTCTACCTAATACGTTTCGTTAAAATAAATATTCCAAATGATCACTCAAACATCAGCTAAATAAATAACTATGATAAAGCAATAAATGTTCCCGCTCCATCAAGCCTTCAGATTAAATACAAGTCATTTCTCAAGAATTATTTCATAACTCATCTCCTCAGGAGTGGTCCTTCAAGAGGGTGATAACAGGCATGTGAAAAAATACTGATTTGAGTCAGTTTTGTAACTTAAAATGTCTATATTTAATTCCTCTTACTAAAATCTTAATAAATGGATGTATTAAAAATTAAAGACATTTAATTTTCCCTATTGTTCAGTCCATTCTTTTTTTACAGTAAGTGATAGCTAAAAGTTTGAAAGATCTACAAATATACATACTATATAGACACACGTACATACACACACATACATATTACTCAGGGATGTCTAGAGAAACCGAATGAACAGGATATCAGGATATGTATATATATATATATTCATTAAATATTAAGAGATATATAGGAATTGGCTCATACAGTTTTGGAAGTTGGATATTAGAGATATATAGGAATTGGGCTTGTGCCGTTTTGGGGAATGGCAAATCTGAATTCCATAAGGCAGGTTGCAAATTGGGAACTTGATGGTGATATTGAATTCCCCAGGAGAAACTAGCTGCCTGATGTACAGATAGGAACTTCTCTTTCTGACAGCTGAAATCATTAGTTTTCCTTTTAAGGCCTTCAACTGACCAGATGAGGCTTCTCTCATTGCTGAAGGCAGTCTCCATAGTTAATTGTAGATGCAATCAGCCATAGATGCAATCAACTAACTGATGAATTAAATCCACAAAATATCCTCACAGTAATGACCAGGCCAGCGTTTGCTTGACCAAACAGCTGGACACTATAACCTAGCCAAGTTGACACATGAAATTAACCATCACACATACACATATATCTTTCTAGGTGTCGAGAGAAAGGTCTTTATAAATCATTTAGTATTTTAAAGCTGTATAAATGGCAAGCATTAAAAATTATCTAGGAATGCATGAAACATTTTTTATAAGAGTTACCTTTGAGACTTGAGTGTCTTTTTGAGACTTTGAGTGTCTTTTCACTAAAATTACTTCCTTCAAAAAGAAAGAAGGCCTTATAGCGATGCCCAGTGAAATAAATAAATTTTAAGAATTATTTAAAATACAATTCTCTCAGAAAAGAGTAAAGAAACAATATATGAGATGCAAAGTTAGCTCACTGCAGTAAAAGCCTCCTTAACTGAAACCTTCAGCTAGCCCCCTCCACCTATGTGCACCCACTGCATACTGATGAGCTTCTATTTAGTATGTCTTAAATTCTACTTTGTGATTGGGAAAGATGTCACCCGATGCTTGATTCCTCTCTGCTATGTCCCTCTTCAGTCCTCTCCAACATGTGACTGAACACCTCTAGTGATAGGATCTTCCCATCCCAGTCAGAGATGGAGTGGCTGATTTTCGTTCTGGATGTTAGAAAAGTTCCTGTTCATATCAACCCTTCCACTATCTTTCTGTTGCCTACAGCCATCTCGGATCTCTTCCCAGGACCACACAGACCCTGTCTAACCCCTCCAAAAATAAATACACTAACACTTCCCACACTTGAAAATGGCTACAAGTTAAAATTTTACACAGATAAATTTAAAGTTCTCTATTGGACCTAAAAGACAAGCTGAATAAATATAAGAGTAATAGGATTCAACAGTTCATGTATTTTAACTCCAATTTACAGATGAGGAAGTTGAGGCTGAGAAACACAAGCTAATCAGAGTTCAACTTGCTAGTGGTAAGTGGTATAAGGCTTGAGCCCAGGCCAACCTACACCAAATTCTATTCTTTTTCTACCTTTCCATGCTCCCACACTCTAGTCTGTTAATATCTTATAGAATTTCCAATTTAACTTCCAGTTTATTGGCATCCCATTTAGTACCCTCTGTATGCTGAGTTATTTCCTATTTGCCTTCCTTAGTAGAATGCGACGTTTTTTTTACAGCAGGGATCATATCTTTAATTTAGTCTAGTATTTCTCATCGTGGCATACACATTGAGATGTGCCACAAAGTTTTTACTGAAGTGAAATGAAAGGTCAAATGTCTTGCTTTTGAAATTTTCTGCCTATGACAGCAACATCCCTATTTTTTTAAATGTAGTCTCACATTACATATAGTTGCTGGTGTCAAGGATGTGTCTTAGTTACAAATTTTATTACTTATATTTTTTCCCTAAAGGTATAAATGCTTTAAGAATAAAAGCATTTTATTCTTACCTAAATATTTTGTGTTTTCTCACCTCTCTCATTAAGCATGTTTCCTGACCAGTTTTGCAGCTTCTGTCTATAACCTTCTTTCCTCCAAATCTGTCTATAACAACCACTCTCATTGCCTCCAGAGTAAATTGTATACTCCTCAGCATGGTTCACAGGGGCCCAACAGCTTTGGTGAACTCTGCTGTCCTTGCATGCCCCATGGATTCCCTAGACAAAAGAAAGTGCTCACTGCTATCCAGGTGTTCTAGTTTGCTGTGCCAGAATGCGACACACCAGCGATGGATTGGCTTTCAATAAAAGGGGATTTATGTAGTTAAAAGCGTATAGTTCTTCAGAGGAAAGGCAGCTATCTTTCAACTGAGGTTCTTTCATACGTGGAAGCACAGGGTGATCTCTGCTGGCCTTCTCTCCAGGCCTCTGAGTTCCAACAACTTTCCCTGGGGTGATTTCTTTCTGCATCTCCAAAGGCCTGGGCTGAGCTGTGAGTGCTAAGATGAGGTATGCTGAGCTTCTTGGGCTGTGCTACACTGAGGTCTCTCATTTAAGCTTCTAGCCAATTAAATCAAACATCATTCATTGCAACAGGCATGCCTCTTAGCCAACTGCAGATGTAATCAGCAACAGACACATCATTGGCTCTTGTCCACAGCAATAGAACTAGGTAACTTCACTTGGCCAAGTTGACACCTAAATCTAACTACCATACCAAGTCTAAGCCATGGTCCTGCCCCTTGCTTGCCATGCTTTTTCTACCATCCTGTTAAGCTATAAAATATTAGCAGTTTAAAGACAATGCATGGTCCAAGCATGACCAAGATGAGGTGGGAAATGGGCAGTGAGCTCAGAGGACCATTATACATATTTGCTTTTGAAATCCTCCATTTTGAATAGATTGGTTTTGTTTTTGGTTTTTTTCCAAATTATTTAAAAATTTTCAAACTACAATCTTCAAACACTATAATAAACTGGTTCTTAATATGACTATAAACATTGAGAGGAACACATATCAATTCCTAGATATTCCTATATAGGGAGAGGACTGGCAAAGGAACACTTGACTGTCTTTGGTTTATCTCAGGTTGAGCCTAGTCAGCTGTCGTTGGGAAAAGTCTCCTGATTTGGCTTCTTATGAAATTTGCCTCCACCCTTGAGCCAAATGGTGACGCTGAGGAGAATAAAGATGGAGGAATTGATAGATAACTTTAATTGGGAGCTTACTATATGCCAGGCATTGTTCTAAGTGCCTGTATAATCATATTGACCTCCCTATACAATCCTCTGAAGAGGTAGTCTTTATCAAAGGACTCAGAGAGGTTAAGTAGCTTATCCAAGGTCACAGTTATGTAACCTTGTAAATGTAAGTAAATGATGGGACAGCATTTAAATCCACACGGTTTCATCCAAAGCCCTGGGTTTTCACCACCATGATACATTGCTTCCCCATATACAGGGGTTTGGAAACACCCATTCTGGGTAGATGTTTAGTCCCAGATCTGCCCAGATCAATTCCAAAGGACTCTGGGGCTGACTTCCCAGATTTATGTGCACAAAGAGAACCATATGATATGCTCAGGTTTTGCTGTGTTTATCAAGCTGGCTATCACCTGGTGGGCTCTTTCAGCTACGTGAGATGTCCCATCCGGGAGATTCTGATCAAATTGGTGGGCTGGGTGGGATGAGGTGTGGGAATCTAGTATCAATTTTTAAAAGCTAGCAATTCTAATGAGAGCCACTGTGGTAGCCAAGTTGTGGACAATAAGGGAATTGATAAGAATTTAATTTCATCGAGGAGCCTATCCGCCACTGAGAGTGCAGACTAACACTAGAAGGCAGAGAGAGGGCACCAGGACTCCCTGAGCACAGCATGTGTTAACTGCATTTTGGAGCCTGCTTTGCTGGCACAGAGGAGTGAAGAAAAGCCGTGCAGGGGTGGTATCTGGGTTTCAGCCAGTGTCCGAGTCCCTGATATACCCCAGGTCCTGGCAAAGACCCAAGGAGCAGAGCAGGTGTAATCAGAATTTCCCAGGGGATATTCAGAGCATATTCTTCAGCGAGCACAGCTTCTAAATTTGTCCTCAAGAATGATTAATCTGTTTAAGCAAATTCCTGGAGCATAATTAAGATGCTCTAATCAAGGAAGGAGATTGTTATGCAGCCGCCTCGGGCCCTGATTTGTTGAAAGGAGCTCGAGACCTATAAGGCCTCAATAACCTCTTGGAATCACTGAAGGTGACATAGTGGGCTCGGCCAGGGAGGCCGGAGAAGGTGGGCCCTGGAAGGTCACAAACATCAAGGGAGCCGTGGAGGCAGAGGGGTTAACGGATGAAACACTGCTGAGGTTTGGGTCAGGAGCTGTGAGGGCACGGCTCCAGATTGGGGGGGTGGGGTTAGCATGGGCCTTAGTAATGGCAGGAATGTTTCAGGAAGTGGATTCTCTTAGACCAGAAGAAACAGTTCAAGGGAGATAGGAACTGGGTACTTGAGTCCCTGGGGGGTTTCAGAGACTGAGAAACACATGGCAGGTCCCTTGGAGGTATTAATGCAATGGGGCAATTCTGGAGAAGACTCTTTCTCCAGAGATTTCCTAGGGAAAGTATGTGTGTCACTGTGGCCTTGCAGTCCCCTTCTCTGGGCATGTAGAGTTAAATGATGAAAGCCTGGGTTGCCTCTGGGCCCTAATGAATGACAATAATTTATCCCCTCCCAATTAACTCCCAAGTCCTACCACACAATAGCATTTGCCTTGTGTCCTTTTGGCCATGCGTATGTTGCTCATGAAGGGGGCATCCTGACATCCCCACTGTTCCCCTATCTCCCTCATTGCAATGGCAGGTGCATTCTTCGTGGTCCTCTCTCCTCTCCTTCACAGTATAGTGGGGTCTGGAAAGCAGGGCTGTTACTCCCGGCCCCAAAGTGTGGAGGAGGCTGGGGGATGGGCTGCAGAGGAGGGAGATGGGGAGGAGGCTGGGAGAGCAGAAAGGGCAGAGCGGGTGTGTTTCATGTCGCGAATCACGTCTCTGTCTCCAGTGCAGTCTGTTCTCTGCAGGCTAGGCCCTCTCTTCCCTTCTTTCCATCTTGCTGCGTCACTCTGAGCTTCTTGAAACCAAGGATCCGATCTTACCAGTCTCTTCCTTCAAACCAGGTGCCATGGGCCAGGCCCCTGTCACTGATGAAAACGTACAGCCCTCAGTTGGTTTCCTAATTTCCTTCGTAACCCACGGGAGGCCGGTTAAATTAAGCACTCGTGAAACGCAGGCTCTTAAAACAGAAACGACTCAGAGCGCTGTGTGGTCAGAATAGGAAAGATGGTGGAGTTCTTTCTTCCCGCAGGCATGGACCTTAGCTGTCTCTGTGGTGCCAGAAAGGGGGAGTGAGATGGGGATGTTCTGGGTAAAGAGGCAGGTGTGACGGATAGAGGATGCTGTCCACACAGGTGTTATTTGCCCCCTCTTTCACCTACTCAGTGACTCAACACCCAACTGGCGAGTGACCTTCCCTCCCAAGACTTCAGGATATAAGGCTTCTGAGTCTAAGTGCCTGGTTGAGCCGAGGGAAAGTGGAATCAATTATTTGAGGCCCGTGTCAGCAGGCTAGAGATGAGTTTTCCAGGAAATCAAGGTAGCTCTCAGCATGGGAGGGAGAAGGGGTGCTTCAGTCTGGAGGAAAACGTCTGGAGCCTCCACGCAGAGGACAATGCACAGTGGACAAATGCCTGCTCTTTAAAGGGAAATTAGCTCTAACAAGAAAGCAGCCAGTATTGCTCTAAGATCCTTGCGTTCATCGCCATCCCTGCTGGGGTTAATCTCCATTCTCCAGTTCAAGGGCCCCTCTGAGTAGCTTACACAGCCCTGATTCCTATTAAAATGTTTTCTAAGGTTTGTTGACTAATACGGAAGACAGATTCCAACTCCCTAAAGAGCACAGCTATGGAACAATGTCAACAGCATTAATGCTCTACAAACACAAGATGTGCTTAACTCAAATATTTAAATACAAATGCTCTGTTTTGGTACTTAGTACAGAGGAAAAGGCTCTGCTGCTTTTAACTGCCACTAGCTACTGAGAGCTCTCAGCAGTATTAAATAACCACAAACCTTTTCCTGGACAAATCCAGTGGGGTGCTGCACACTGACCTTGATTATTTCTAAATTGTCTGCGTGTTGACGGTGCTTTCTTCCTCCAGTGGGACAGCTTGCCTTCTGAAGTAGGCACATCCCTAATCCTGACAGTCCTGGCGTTTCCCACAGCGACTGGACAGATTAGGGGGCTGGTGGGAGGGCGTCTGTATGGTCTGATCAGCCAGTGAGAGCTCCGCTTTATCCTTCTGGCTGACAGCAGAGCTCCTTTCAATGTCAGAGCCCAGAGTGCTTCGGCTGAGCAAAACATATGGTCCTGCATCTGCAGCCACTGATATTCTGGGCTGGAGATGATTGAAAAGCACTAAATTATAACATCCTTACTCTTCCAGGCCAGATACATGAAATGAGGAGGGCCCAATTAAAACTTATAGAGGCCTGGGAATAAAAATATTATGGTTTCTCCCCCTCCGTATATTTTAAAATAAAACACCAGAATGTAAAATAAGAAATTTTGGCACCATACATGGATACGTAAATAAATATTCTGTGCCAGATATCTTCCGTTTGCCCTCCTGGTCCATTGTCCACCCTTCTCTATCTGGTCCCGTGTCTGGGAGGCTGATTGAACACTCTTCAACAAGTTCCCCTGCTGTCTGGTTTCCAGTTGGGGTGGCTAGGAGATAGGAGGGAGGGGTGAGAGGGAAGTCCCTGCCACCAGGGGCTGCCCGTGGCCCTCCAGCACCTGCTCTCTCACCCAGTTTGGTGCATCTCCAGGTTCAGGATACCCTTCCAGGACCGAGACCCTTCCGATCGGGGAGTGAGGAGAGAGGGTCGCAGGACCCACTGTTATTTGCCCTAGGACCCTGTACTATCTTTTGTAGTTTTCCTTTGTAAGTAGTTGTTTTATTAAACTCAAATTTGCCCACTTTGATTGTGCCATCTATTCTCTGCTGGACCTTGACTAATGCACTATTAAATGTCAAATGATTTTTAAAATGTTTCTTTTGGTGCTCCTGCTTTGTTGATGCCTTAAGGACAGGCTGAATTTTCCTCTTGGGTAATCCAGTGCTTCAAATGAAGGTCATTTTGTAGTGCAAAGGAATAGGTCTTGCATCGACCAGGCAAGAGCATCTGCCCCCAAATTATGAAACTAATGCTGATATGCTTAGGCTTGGCCTTTGGCATACAATATAGGAGAATAGAAGCGGAATATTAGATAGCAAAAGAAAAAGCTTTCTTACAAAAGCTCAGAGTGTTGATTTCTTATCTGGTGTTACATAAGATCATACTTTATCATGAAACTCTAATTAAATGAAAATGTCAGATTTGGATTTCAGCATTGCCAGCTGAAACACTATAAAAACACTAAGGCATTATAAAGCAAACATGATTAAATTAGCACATTTTGTAACTCTTGTGCCTGCTTGGAAATCCATCCATGCCTTCTCTCTCTTTCTATCCCGTGGTCTTTCTGCTTCCTGCAGGAAAGAAACACAGGCTACCTCTACCTCTATGGTGAAAGATGTATTGGTCTGCAATACACCTTTTGATTCACTGGGCCAGACATGGATTGCAGATGGTTCATCCTGATTATAGGCATATAATATGCCTTCTCCTCCCTTCTCTCCTTCCTTCTCTGGGAAGCCTCTGGCTCCCTCAGGCAAAGGGAGCATCTCCCTCCACTGTGCTCCTAAAATATTTTAGCATTATTATATAATATTGTAATTATCAGATTTCCTGTCTTCGCTACCTCCCCCCAAACTGTAATTTCACTGAGGGCAGAAATAAAGCCTTTACCTTTCACATCTGCATAAATCTCAACCCATGGTTTCCAGTAGACACAGCAAAGGTTTGCTGAGTAAGTGGATAAATGAATCAGGGAGAGAGTGAGGGGCTATCACCTTTCATGACAGACTCAGGCCCTAGTGAATGTCATATTACTACCAAGCCGTTTATGAAGTGGTATCACAATAGTGGTTAGGTTTGTAAGTCTTTTTTTTTTTTTTTTCCAAATCTAAAACAGTGAAGTGGTTTAGTCAAACATGACCAGGCACAACCATTTCTGCTTTGAGCTGCGTCAGGACTTTCTGACGGCCATGAAATTTTAACTATTTTATATCTGAAATAAAGCTAGAGTATCTGTCTAAAAGGTGGTACCTGTTCTCCATAGAGGATAATTTCCTTTTTTCATTTCATTTAGATACAATGTTTACCAATCCTTGTTTTCTATGTGGACCAATTGAGGAAAAAGAAAAGTTTAAAGATTACTGATGATTTTTTTTTTCTATGCGAGATGAAAATAGTCTTTAATGAGTCCCAAATAGGAAGACCGTATTTTTAGTCACTTAGTTTACCTACTTTTCTGAAAAGAAGAATGTCAATGAAACCATTAATGTCAATTTTTATTCCACTTGAACTGTTCCTCTTTGGTGATATTTGAGAAATGGATGCATGGACGTGGCTTTCCATTATATATATATTTTTAATTTTATTTTCATACACTCTTTACCCACCGAGTGAAAAGTCCCCCTTCCCCCTCCCACCAGGCCTGGTAATCTCTAATCTACTTTCTATCTTTGCGTATTTGCTATTGCTTGATTCTCATGTAAGGGACATTATACAATATTTCATCCTTATGTGTCTTGCTCATTTCACTGAACGCAATGTTTTCAAGTTTTGTCCATGCTGCAGCATGTCTCGGAATTCATTCCTTCTTATGGCCAAATATTTCATCGGGTATCTATACCATATTTTGTTCATCTATTCATTCGTTGATGAACACTTGGGTTGTTTCAGCTTTTGCCTATTGTGAGTTTTTGGCTATTGTGGCTGCTATGAACATTTTGGTGTGCAAGTATGTTTGAGACCCTGTTTTCACTTTCTATGGGTATACCCAGGAGTGGAATTGCCAGGTGTATTAACTAAGATTCTCTAGAGAAACAAAATCAGCAGGAAATATCTGTAAATATAAAATTTAGAAAAGGGTCTCATGTAACCATGGGGATGTAGAGTCCAGGGTCTGTAGGGCAGGTCACAAGCTGGCAGCTCCAATGAAGGTCCTCAGTAAACTCTCAGGAGAGGCTGACTGGCTGAAGCAGGAAGAGCGGTTGTCAATTCTGAGTCCTCCTTAGAAGCCTTCTGGTGATTAGATTAAGCATCACTCATTGCAGGACACACTCCCCTTGGCTGATTGCAAATGCAGTCAGCTGTGGATGCTGCCAACGTGGTCATGATTTAAGTCCATAAAATGTCCTCATAGCAACAGACAGGCCAGTGCTTGCCTGACCAGACAACTGGGCACCACCACCTGGCCAAGTTGAGATATGAACCTGACCACCACACCAGATGCTGTGGATTGGGTCGTATTCCCCACCATGACATGCTCAAGCCCTAACCCCTGATCTTGTGGGTATGAAGATTTATTAAGATGAGGCTAAACTGAATCAGAATAGGCCTTCATCCAATGTGACTGGAGTCCTTAAAGAGAAATTTGGACATATAGGCAGAATAAGCAGGAGAAAGATGGCCATGTGACAGAGGCAGAGATTCAAATGGCTCACTGGCAAGCTACTACCAGAATGATACAGACTTTGGAAAAGCATGATCCTGCCAATACCTTAATTTTGGACTTCTAGACTCCAAAATTTGGGATAATAAATTCCTGATGTTTAAGCCAATCAATTTGTGGGTTTTTTTTTTTTTTCGTATGCTGTATGTCAGGGTCACATTTCATTATTTTTCCATGTGAGTATCCTGTTATTGCAGCACCACGTGTTGGATTTTGTTTGCTTGTTTTACTTGTTTTTTGTTTTTTGGGGAAGTGCATGGACTGGGACTTGAACCTGGGTCTCCTGCCTGGCAGGTGAGAATTCTACCACTGAACTACCCTCGCACCCCTGGTATTTTTTTTTTTCTACTGGCCCTGGCAAAATGAATCTGAGTCATATGGCAATTCTATATTTCACTTTTTGAGGAACTGCCATACTGCTTTCTACAATGGTACACTTTTTACATTCTGATGAACAATGCACTAGAGTTCTAATTTCTCCACATCCTACCCAACATTTGTTAATTTCCATTTTTGAATAAAAGCTGTTCCTATGGATAAGAAGTGATATCCCATTGTAGTTTTGATATTAATTTTCCAAATGGCTAATGATGTTGAACATCTTTTTTTTTTTTTGTATGCTGTATGGCAAGGGTCGTCTTTCATTCTTTCTCCATGTGAGTATCCCATTATTGCAGCACTATTTGTTGAATTTTTGTTGTTCATTTGTTTTTTCCTTTGTCTTGCTTGTTTGCTTGATTTTGGGAAGTGAATGGGTTGGGACTCAAACCAAGGTCTCCTGCATGGCAGGCGAGATATCTGTCTGAGTCCTTTGCCTATTAAAAAAAATTTTTTTTGTCATTATTGCTGTGATGTAAAAGCTCTTTCTGTATTCTGGATTTTAAGCCTTTAACAGATATATGGTTTGCAACTATTTCCTCCCATTGTGTAGGTTATCTTTTTCACTTTCTTGATAATGTCTTTTGTGCAAAAGTTTTAAATTTTGAAGTCAAATTTATCTATTGTGCCTTTGTTGCTTGTATTTTTGGTGTCTAAGAATCTAACTAAGAATCCATTGCTGAATCCCAGGTCATGAAGATTTGTTACTATGTTATCTTCTGAGAGTTTATTGCTTGTATGCGGGTCCTTGATTCATTTCAAGTTAATTTTGTATTTGTTTTAAATCAGAGGTCCACCTTCATTCTTTCGCATGTGGCTATCCAGTTTCCCCAACACCATTTGTTGAAAAGACTATTCTTTCTCATAGTATGTACTTGTTAAAAATCAATTGACCATAGATGTGTGGGTAAATTTCTGGACTTTGAATTCTATTCCATTGGTTTATCTGTCTATCCTCATGCAGTAACAAACTGTTTTGATCAATGTATCTTTCTATTACATTTTGAAATCAGAAAGTGTAAAGCCTCCAATGTTGTTGTTCTTTTTCAAATTGTTTGGCTATTCAGGGACCCTTGCAGTTTGAGGAATGACTTTACCATGTCTGTGAAAAGGCTTCTGGAATTTAATAGTTATTGTGTTGAATCTGTAGATTGTTTTCGTTAGTATTGGCATCTCAACAATATTAAGTCTTCCCAATCCATGAAAATGGGATGTCTTGCTTTTTATTTTGTTGGTCTTTAATTCCTTTCAGCAGTGTTTTATAGTTTTTAGTGTACAAGTCTTTCACATCCATAGTTAAATTTATACCCAGATATTTTATTTTTTTAGATGCTAGTGCAAATGGAATTGTTTTCTTTATTTCTTTTTTGGATTGTTCATTGCTAGTGTATAGAAATACAAATGATTTTTGTGTGTTGAGCTTGTCACCTCCCACTTTGCTGAATTTGTTTATAGCTCTAATAATTTTCTTGTGAATTCCTGTGGATTTTCTATATATAAGACTGTGGTAGTTAGATTCAGTTGTCAACTTGGCCAGGTGAAGGCATCTAGTTCTGTTGCTGTGGACATGAGCCAATGGTATGTGAACCTCATCTGTTGCTCATTACCTCTGCAGTCAGCTAGGAGGTGTGCCTGCTGCCATGAATGATGTTTGACTTAATTGGTTAGTGCTTAAATGAGAGAGCTCAGTGCAGCACAGCCCAAGCAGCTCTGCATATCTCACCTCAGCATTTGCAGCTCAGCCCAGGCCTTTGGAGATGCAGAAAGGAATCACCCTGGGGAAAGTTGTTGGAACCCAGAGGCCTGGAGAGAAGGCCAGCAGAGAGCGTCCTGTGCCTTCCCATGTAAGAAAGAACCCCAGATGAAAGTTAGCTGCTTTTCCTCTGAAGAACTAATGAAATAAATCCCCTTTTATTAAAAGCCAATCTGTCTCTGGTGTGTTGCATTCTGGCAGCTAGCAAACTAGAACAAAGACCAAGTCATCTACAAATAGAGAACGTTTTACTTCTTCCTTTCCAACTTGGACATCTTTTATTTTTTTTCTTGCCTAATTATTCTGTTTAGAACTTCTAGCGCAATGTTGACTATAAGTGGTGGCAGTGGGCATTATTGTCTTGTCCCTGATTCTAGGGGGAATGCTTTCATTTTTCCATCATTGACTATGGTGTTAACTGTTTTTTTTTTTTCAAAAATGGTCTTTGTCATGTTGACATTATTCCCTTGTATTCCTAATTGTGAGTATTTTTATCAAGAACGGGTGCAGAATTTTGTTGAATGCCTTTTCTGCATCTATTGAGGTATCACGTAATTGCATTCCTCAGATAAAACCCACTTGATGGGTATAAAGTTATTAATATGTGGCTGGATTCAATTTAGTATTTTTTTATGGATTTTCTCATCCATATTCATAAGGGAAATTGTCTATAATTTTCTCTTCTCATGATTTCTTTATCAGGCTTTGGTATCAGGATAATCCTGGCCTCACAGAATGAGTTAGGATATGTTCTCTTCATTTGAATCTTTTGGAAGTGCTTGAGAAGGAATGGTGTTGATTCTTCTTTAAATATTTGGTAGAATTCAGCAATGTGGCCATCTGTTCCTGGACTCTTATTTGGTGGAATATTTTTTACTTTGATCAATCTCTGTACTTGATATAGGTTTGTGAAGTTTTCTGTTTCTTCTTGAATCAGTTTAGGTATTTTGTGTGTTTCTAGGAATTTCTCCATTTTACCTAGATTATGTAATTTATTGTCATAAAATTATTCATAATATGCTCTAAAGTCCTTTTTATTTGTATAGGTTCAGTTGAGATATTACCATGTTCATTTCTCATTTTAGTTATTTGTGTCTTTTGTTACTGTAGCTAAAGCTTTGTCAATTTTGAGATCTTTTTTAAGGAAAAAATTCTTAGTTTTGTTGATTCTTTCAGTTGTTTTTCTATTCCTATTCCATCTATCTCCCTTCTAATCTTAATTATTTCGTTCCTTTTGCTAACTTTGTTTTACTTTTCTCTTTTTTCCTGTAGTTTCTCAAGACGTGAAGTTAGGTTATTGGTTTGAGATCTTTCTTATTTTTTAATGTAGTTATTCTTAGCTATCCATTTCTTTTTGTTCACTGCCTTGGCTACATGACATAGCTTTGGTATGTTGTGTTTTAATTTTCATTAATCTGTAAGTATTTTCTAATTTCCCTTATGATTTCTTCTTTAACCCATTGGTTGTTTAAGAGTGTGCTGTTTAATTTCCACATATTTGTTAAATTTCCATTTTCATTCTGTTATTGATTTCTATGTAATTCATTTACATTTAAGTAATTGCTGATAAGGCCAGAATTTTGCCTTTATCATTGTGTTAATTGTTTTTGTATGCTATACCTTTTTGTGCCCCTCTTTTTCTCTGTGACTGCCTTCCTTTTTGCTTAGATGATGTTTTTTAATGAGCCATTTTGAAGCACTACTCTTTCCCTTTTGTGTAGCTTTCAAAGTACTTTCTTCATGGTTAGCATGGGGCCTACATTTAACATCCTAAATCTATACAATTTAGTTTGCTTTGATACCAACTTAACCCAATAGCATACACACACTTTTTCCCTCTATCCCTCCATCTCTCTCTCTGTTTGAACAATTACATTTTTAAAAAATTTGTATGCTGTATGGCATGGGTCACATTTCATTCTTTTTCTATGCGAGTATCCCCTTATTACAGCACCATTTATTGATTTTTTTTTTCTTTTTTTCATTTGTTTGTTTGCCTGTTTGTTTGGGGAATGCATGGGCTGGTAATCAAACCCACATCTCCCGCATGGCAGGTGAGAATTCTACCACTGAATTACCTTTGCACTGCCTGAACAATTACATTTGCATATAGCATTTTAGGGGTTACAACATTTACTCAAATGCAGTATCTCATTGCATCCCCAAAATAACACCCTGTCCCAGCCAATGCGAATCTGTCCAGTTGAAAGATCAAAGAAATACACCAGGCATAATTAAGATATGAATTTTATTAGGGACTTACATGCAGGAGAATCAAGCAGCTCAAGAGGCATTGGGTGGTCCGGAGTGTGTAAGCAGTGCCCTAAGCAGTGCTCCACAATTAGGCAGAGGTTAACAGGGTCAGTTATAGGGGTCTTAAGACAAAGATATTCTGACAGCATAGGACCCAAGGGGTCTCATGATGCAAAGGGAAGGGGGAACAAAAATTAGCTTGCTTTGTAGCTAATAGAACATCTTATGGCTTTCCAGGAATAGGCAGGGTGTAGATTAACATTCTATGCAAGAGGGCTCCTGTGATTTAAAGGGCTTTGTGATTATAGTTAACATGTGCCCGGAAGAATCTTTTAAGTTATAGCTTCTGTTTAATTCTACAACTGAATAAGAGGCTTGACCATTTTACCCCCTCAGGAGAGGCTGTTTTTCTTCTGACCTCTGCTTTGGTCACGCAGGGTGCTAGCTATGTGCTTAAGGTTTCATTTTCATTTGTTTTCTTATTCTAAGGAAAGGGGTTGTTGTAATACGCAACTCAGAAATCTGGAAACAAAGAAATGAAGTGATTTGCTTCTGGTCACACAGGGGTTCACGGTAGCGGTCAAAGAATTGCCCTCATCATGTGAATTTTTTGTGTTTCTTCTTGTGTCAGGTGCCGTGCTAGGTGCTACAGAGTGATACATAATGGCTCATTCTCTCCCCAGCTTGGGTCTCTGACTCCTGGGGGTGTTTGTTTTCTGCTTGCACTGGGGTGAAGATTTGTACTAAGGAGGATCCTGTTTCTCACACTGGTGAGTCTGTCCACCTGTTCTCGGCCTCCATGCCAGTGGTTTGGGCCTCACTGGGGTGCAGATACCTCGATGCAAGAGATTTCAAAATATTTTTTTTCAGAGTCCAAGGTGATTATTCTGGGGATTCCTTCTCCTCTGGAAACACACACACACACACACACACACACACACACAAATAACAATACTAAAACAAAAAAGAAACCCTCTTTTTATGAACTGACATACTATGCATTTTGACATACCGTCAACATATTTACTAGGGGTTGCAGGTCACCATCTTACCTCAGATTGTCACAAGGGGGTGTCAAACTGGGACTTAGGCACATTCTAAAAGCTGAGCAAACTCTTGTACTGCATGTGCAATGAAGCACTCATGATAACTGCGCAGTGGATAATCCTAAAGGCATCATCCCTGCCTGGGTGTCCACATACACAGCTCCTGCCCCCTGGATGTGCAGGTCCAACAGGATTCAGCTTTGGGGGTCTCTGAGTGTTGCATCTTCCCTGAGCCTAGAAACTTAAAGGCCCCTTTCTTCCGGAACTTGCTGAATCAGATTAAATAAAGATACTAACAATACAAAAAATTTAATGGAGTGGTTAATGGTGGGGGTGATGTCATTAGGAAGTTGGCAGCATCTGCTGAGGAAAATCTGAGGAACAATCAAGAATTGACGAGCTTTCTTTCAGAAAGCAAAATTGCCTGGTTCAGGTTGTACCAGTTATCAGCTTCCCTGCTAGCAAAAATGTCACACTGATTCCAATGGAGTTGTTTACACCAGTGGAAAAATCTGACTCCTTGATAACATGTTTCAATTGCAAACCCCTTTAATGCCATGCAAAGGCCTTCCAATAAGAGAGAAATTTCCTCCAAACTAAGGGAGAAGTTGCCTGGGGACAGTGCCCTTCTTCAGTAAGGTTATTTATGCTCATTGGGCTAATGGTTTTTGTCCAGTAATACATTTAAATTGCTTTCCACTTTACAGTTATGCTTCACTATCACATTTCAGAATATTGTTTCTCTTCCTCCATACAGCCGGCAATTTCCTCAAGGATGTGATCAGAGCATTGTCCTTTTGAAGTCATTTGAAATAGACCTGATCTCGGCTATCTCCCGAGACTATTCTCTGGATGATAATCATAGCCAAGTGGAAAGTACAGCTGAACTCGGCCCATTTAATAGTTCCTTTCTCTCGTTCTCTCTCATTCCCTGGAGGCCTTGCTGCAGGGCAATGGTGCACCTATTGATCCGGGAAGGAGCCAGACGTTCGCCCTCAGATGGTAGATGAGAAATAGGATCCCTGAAGCTGGAATAAGAACCAAGGAGACACTCTTCAAATCATTTATAAACTGAGTCACGTTTATCTGGTATGGATGTCCAAGAAAAGAAGGCACTGTCAATAAAAATGAACATAATTGGGTTTATACAACTTTGTAGCAAAGGTTGCTCAGTGGAAACTGCAGCTCATGGGCTGTTATAGAAGAATATATTCTTTTAAAACTGGCAAAGGTAAATCTGGCTGTTGAGTTGATTTGAAGCACGTATCATTCTATTCAAGCATCTCGGGTAATAAGTACAACCCAAAGGCTCCAAAATATTAGATTTAAAAAACAGAGGTAAAAAGGGTTGGGGAGAAGTGCCCATTTCTTAGCCTTTGTTTTGTATGCTGGGGACATGTGGGGGTCATTGTTTACATGAAAATGGATCAGCCTTCTGTCTGATTTTCAAACTCAGAACAAGTGTGTATAAGTTTAGACGTTTAATGGTTTAAGAAAAGCTAATAGAAGGTTAACATTCAAATTAATACGTTGAAATAATGTGGCTCATCTGCGGCAGTTTCATCGTGGCAACTCTGGCTCTATTCCAGGACTTGAAGATTGTGATGGCAGCCAGCCCTCCTCAGCAGGGGAAGGTGAACCTTTGGGGGGGGGGAAATGTTCTCTGCTGGGGGGCTGGTGCGTCTCTCAGCGCCCTGCCTGCTGTGGAACCTTGCCAAATGGTTGGTTCTGTCTTGCCTCTGAATGCAGGCAAAGCCCTGCTAGACCCCAGGGAATATTATTCATCAGCTAATTTATGACTCAGTTCATATTGCCACCCCCTATTACTGATGCTGCTCTCTGCAGTAGGCTTAAAAGCTGGGACAGATTCTATCTAAAACAGATCTTTGGCTAAGGAACAGGCGGTGGTGGCGGGAGGCTAGAATGTCACACAAAAGCAACTCGGAAAAGCAAGAGAAAAGTGCACACCCGGACCAGAACACCATTTGTTGTTTAAAAAGAAGGCATATGGAATATTGGATGTGTGGGTAGGAGTGAAAGAGGAAGCCAAAAAAAGGAATTCAGATGGATGAATGCCCATATATAGAAGAAATCATCTTGGTCTGATTCCAATTTCAACAGTGTCCTGAGGAGGACTGTAGCATACTCGCAGCTAACCTGTATGCATTCGGCTGGAAATTTAGGGCCCCATCAAGTGGACTGGTGGAGGTATTTGAAGTCAGTCACTTTGCCAGCTACTTCTGCCAGGGTACTCTCCTCATCCTAGGGTCTCAGTAAGTGTTGCTTCATGTGACCCACTCATTTAAAACCAAGTTTTTGGGGAGTGGGGAGGAAAAGTCTTTTGGCAATGTAGAGATTTATATGACTAAATCCTTGGGGCTTGATTAACTTCAAATTAAACCCTTAACATACCCAAAACTTTTCTGAATTCACACATAAGTACAGTGCAGTTCCTGTAACTAAGGCAGATGATCTTGGCCCTTGAAACATATGTTTCTGGAGCTAAGAGAAGTAACTCCTGTAACTATCAATCCCTAAAAGGGAGATATTGATTTGGCCATACTGAGGCAACATGTTCAGTTTAAAAGGTAGATATAAACCCTTCAAGACTCCCAGAGGGTAAGTAATCTTGGCAGAGTCTAATATAGGAATAGGTGCTTTCTGTGGTAAAGACCTTTAAAAGTTGAAGATTAGCAAAGGCTTGTGCTCAATGAGTAAAGTACCCAATTTAGACCCAAACTGGAATGGAGGCAGCATATATCAAAAACAAGAACCCATCCAAAGCAGTTCCTTTTTTGTTCCAGGAATCTTCCTGAAGTGAAGGATTTCTTGAGTCATTCACCAGGCCATAAAAACCTGATAGCTATTCTCTCAGGGGAGAAAAATCACTTTGGCAGAAAGAAAGGCAAATCTAAATGAGCCTGTGTGTGTGTGTGTGCGCGGTGGGGCGGGCGGGATGGGGAAGGTGGAGAAGGGAATATACCATTTCTGAAGAAAAATTCAAGAACTAACTGAAAAAATTAAATTTCATTAATTGCAAGAGTTAGGATTGAGGTGAAGAAAGAAGGGTACAGTGAAGGAAAGAGGAAAAAGAGTCAAGGAATCACATCCTCTGGCTACCCAAATGATCTCTAACTCCAGTGTGAAATGCTTAAGCTGTACTCCATAGCCTTACATTTTCAAATATTCGTAGGTCACGCCAAGGCTGTAGCTGATGTGCTATCTAATGACACGATGACATCAGTCCAGTAATCAGCATAGCTGGAAAGCTCCTTAATCTAGAGAGTAGACATAAAGGAAAACGATAATCACGGAACTTTCCCAAAGACTTTGTCAAACTTTTTGTCAGTCTTGGTAATCTGTGGTCTTGTATTAGCAACTCCTTATTTTCTTGTGCTAAAATCTCCTGTGAGAACTAGGTTTAAAATAATAAAATCTTTTAGAGTAGTACAGTAGCACAGACCTAGTTATTTCTTAGAGCCTTCACATATAGTTTTCAGTTCACATTTCAGCTTGTATGTCCCTTCTTGAAGGACATTGATTTCCATACCAAACCTCATCTGTATTTTATTTCAGTGGCCTGTCTTTAACCCCCACTAGACTCTACAACCCCAGAAGACTGTCTCGTTGGTCCTTACACATCGTAGCTTCCAACGCAGATTTGCTGAATGAATGGATTATTATTATGGGAGCATGATATAAACTACTTAATTGACAGGAGCTGTGGGTGTCAGAGGATTTTTTTTTTCCTGGAGCCAAAGCAAGTGAGTCAGATTAACTCTCATGGGTCTTGAAATAGAGCAGTGGAATGAAGCACTGTAGCAAGCATTTTTTTTTTTTTTTTTTTTTTTTTTTTACATGGGCAGGCACTGGGAATCGAACCTGGGTCTCCAGCATGGCAGGCAAGAACTCTGCCTGCTGAGCCACCACGGCCCACCCTTTAGCAAGCAATTTTAATTCTAACATTACAGTTTTTCATTTAACAGCTTTTAATACAGGTGAAACTGGTATCAGTGAGTTAAATACTTCATATTTTATTTATAATAAGGTTTGGGTGTTCTAGGGTTCATCTATAGAATATTGCTTTTTTATTTTAAACTTTATGTATAGTATAACATATATACAAAACAAAGAAATAAAAAAGCAATAGTTTTCAAAGCACCCATCAACAAGTAGTTACAGGACAGATCCCAGAGTTTGTCATGGGCTACCATATACAATCCTCTCAGATTTTTTCTTCTAGCTGCTCCAGAATATAGGAGGCTAGAAGGCTTAAATATTTTTTTATCATCATAATCGACTTTTTTTCTTCTTTTTTTTTGTGAAAAACAACATACATACAAAAAAGATACAAATTTCAAAGCACAGCACCACAATTAGTTGTAGAACATATTTTAGAGTGTGACATGGATCAAAATTTCATAATTTTAGGTTTTTACTTCTAACTGCTCTAAAATACTGGAGACTAAAAGAGATATCAATTTAATGATTCAGCATTCCTATTCATTTGTTAAATTCTATCTTCTCTGTATAACTCCACCATCACCTTTGATCTTTCCATCTCTTTCTTTAGGGGCATATGGTCATTCTAAATTGTTCATATTGGAAGAGTCTATCACTAATGTGGGGTAGGGAGATGGAACTATCTGATGTTCTGGAGAGGCTGGGCTAGGTTTCAGGACTTATCTGGACCAGGGACTCATCTGGAAGTTGTAGGTTTCCGGAAAGTTACTCTAGGCTTGAAACCCTTGTGGAATCTTATATATTGCCCTAGGTTGTTCTTCAGGATTGGCTGTTTGGGGGTTGGCAGGTTATGATAAGTAGCAAAGTCTAACTGAAGCTTGCATAAGAGCAACCTCCAGAGTAGCCTCTCAACATTACTTGAACGCTCTCTGCCACTGATACTTTATTAGTTACACTTCTTTTCCCCCTTTTGGTCAGGATGGAATTGTTGATCCCACAGTGCCAGGACTGGATTCATCCCTGGGAGTCATCTCCCACGTCGCCAGGGAGACTTTCACCCCTGGATGTCATGTCCTATGTAGTGGGGAAGGCAATGATTTCACTTACAGACTTGGGCTTAGAGAGACTGAGACCACATCTGAACACCAAAAGATGTCCTCCAGAAGCAACCCTTAGACATGCATATAGGTAGTCTAAGCTTCTCTGCTACTTACATAAGCTTCACAAGAGTAAGCCTCATGATCAAGAGTATGGACTATTGATTTGAATGTCCCTAAAATTTGACACAGTATCAGGGGATTCCCTAGTGGTGGCTTAATAGCTTCATATTCTTTCTCCCCTCCCTTAGGGGACTTTGTCAATCCTTTTTGATTATCTGCTTAATATATTCTAGGATGTATCCAGGCATTGCAATAATCTATACAGGATTAAAGGACCTCTTTCTTCTATGCTTCCTGTGTTTCAGTTGTTCAAATGCGCTATACAGATAGGTTGAATTAGATTATGCACTACAGAAAATTTCAGTTCCAGACTAAATAAAACTTTCTTTCATTGGCCTCAAAGAGTATGTGTGGTTCTAAAATACAGACATTGTCTTCTTTACCCCTCCCTATGTTCTGAATTACTTTAACCCCAACCTGTTCAGCTTTGTTCTTATCTCTAAATATCAGGTTATATATATAAAACAGCTTCTCAAAATCCAGAAATAATAATCACCACTTCAGACTCAATGTGTCTGTTCTAAAAGCTTACAATCTAGGCCCCTGTTTTCTTATAAGCATTTTCTAAAGGTGACCATACCATTCTTGTTCTTTTGTTTCTGGCTTATTTTGTCTCACCAAATATCCCAAATGTTCATTCACATCGTTGCATACCCCAGGACTTGGTTCCTTTTTGTAGCAGCACAACCTTCGTTCATAAGTATACACCATAGTTCGCCAATCTACTTCTCCGTCAGTGCATCCTTCAGCCACCTGTATTCATTGGGCATCATGTAGAGGGCCCAAAGTCCCCAGTCCATCAACGTTCTCAATTTTAGATAATTTCATTGTTCCCAAGAGAAAGAAAACCAGTAAATGCACCCCGAGCTAGACAGGAAATCTGTTTAGTTAAACTTCCTCTTAACTCTTGTCTCTCCACCCATTATTTACCTCTGCTGTTGCTGTGGTAGTGCTGATGGTTTCCTTTTGAACATAGCTCATAGCATGCAATAGCAGTTTCCCCCTATACCCTGGACTTAAACACTCTTTGTACAAGAATCATATCTTTGAAGTAATTCTTTTGAGAACTAATTCATATTTCTAGTGTTAATCAGTGGGACACATAGGTCCACACAAGCCCTTTCAATCTTGTTCTTCTTCAATATGGTAATATTACTTATATACCCACTAGAGAACCACCTTCACACCTATCTATTCCCTTACATTGGAGTTCAACCTCATTACCTAACAGTTCACCCACCTCTAGCTTCCATATATCTCTAGGTCCTCTATTTCTATATTATAAGCCTCTGATTATACCTTTACGTTGGTCATAAAAGTGGAATCGTACAGTATCTGTCCTTCTGTGTCTGGCTAATTTCACTCTGCATTATGTCTTCAAGTCTCATCCATCTTGTCATGTGCTTCAGGATGTCATTTTGTCTTACTGCTGCACAATATTCCATCATATGTATACACCACATTTTGTTGATCCATCATCTGTTGATGGACATTTGGTTTGTTCCTATCTTTTGGCGATTGTGAATAATGCTGCTATGAACATCAGTGTGCAAATGTCTGTTTGTGTCATTGCTTTCAGCTCTTCTGGGTATATACCAAGTAGTGCTATTGCTGGGTCATAGGGCAACTCAATATTTAGTTTCCTAAGGAACTGCCAAACAATCTTCCATAGTGGCTGCACTCCCACTATGCATTTCCACCAATAGTGCATGTGTCCCAGTTTCTCCCCATCCTCTCTAACATTTATAGTTTACTGTTCATTTAATAGCAGCCATTCTTATAGGTGTGAGGTGGTATCTCTTTATAGTCTTGATCTGCATTTCCCTTATAGCCAATGAAAATGAGCATCTCTTCATGTGCTTTTGAGCCATCTGTATTTGCTCTTCAGAAAAATGCTTATTCATATCTTTAACCTATTTTATAATTGGGTCGTTTGTTCTTTTGTTGTTGAGTTGTATGATTTCTTTGTATATACAAGATACGTGATTTCCAAATATTTTCTCCCATTAACTGCCTCTTCACCTTTTTGACAAAGTCTTTTGAGGTGCAGAAGCATTTGATTTTGAGGAGTTCCCGTTTTATTTTTTATTTTGTTGCTTATGCTTTGGGTGTAAAGTTTTAGAAGCTACCTCTTATTACTAGGTCTTGAAGATGCTTCCCTACATTTTCTTCTGGAAGCTCTATGGTGCTAGTTCTTATATTTAGGTGTTTGATTCACTTTGAGTTAATTTATGTGTAGGGTGTAAGATAGGGGTCCTTTTTCATTCTCTTGGCTATTGATATCCAGTTTTTCCATGCCCCATTATTGAAAAGACTATTTTGTCCCAGTTCAGAGGATTTGCAGGCCTTGTCAAAAATCAGTTGACCACCATAAATTTGGTGGTCTGTTTCTGTACTCTTGATTTGATTCCATTGGTCAAGGCTTCTATCTTTGTGCCAGTACCAAACTGTTTTGACCACTGTGGCTTTATAATAGGTTTTAAAGTCAGGGAGTATTAACCCTCCCACTTTGTTCTTCTTTTTTAGGATGCTTTTAGCTTTTCAGGTTCTCTTTCCCTTCCAGATGAATTTGGTAATTAGCTTTTTCAAATCTTCAAAGTAGGTTGTTGGACTTTTGATTGGTACTGTGTTGAATCTATAGATGAATTTGGGGAGAATTGACATCTTAACTATATTTAGCCTTCCTATTCATGAGCAGGGAATATTTTCCACCTATTTAGATCTCTTTTAATTTCTTCTGTGAATGTTATATTGTTTTCTGTATAAAGTCCTTTACATCCCTAGTTAAGTTCATTCCTAAGTACTTGATTTTTTTAGTTACTATTTGGAATGGAATTTTTCCTTAACTGACTCCTCAGCTAGGTCACTGCTTTTCTATAGAAATGTTACTGATTTTTGCACATTAATTTTATAACCTGCCACCCTGCTGAATTTGTTGATTAGCTCAAGTTACTTTGCTGTAGATTTCTCAGGATCTTCCAAGTATAGTAACTCTTTGTAATTGTGAGGTGATAACACAAAAAACGAAACTTGAACTGAAAATTTGTTTTTAAGCTTAAAAATTTACAGGTTAATCATGGGCCTAGAAAATATTTAAAGCAATTTTGTGGTTGAGGGGAAAAGAATGGAGGAAAATTGGTGAGGTGCAGATCAGAAACTGGGGAAAAAGTTGGTAATTGCTGAATGAAGCTGGGTGATGACAGCAAGGATTCAATATACTAATCTCTATTTATGCATATATTTGAAAATTTTCACAATTACAAAAGGAGTTTTCTGGTAAATATGATGAATAATTTTATCTTCTTGGGATTCAGTCCATGGAAGACTTTTACGATGCATAGAAAGGAGTCAACAGTATTACCTTTAGCTGACTTGCTGCTGGTAAAAAGCCATTTTATTTCCCATAAGAGATTTCTTTACATGTTCTCTCCCAAAGAGTGGATTTAGTTGTACAAAACATGTAGGACCATAAAACCAACATACGTTTATTGTCACCTTTATATGGTATTGCTTTATGTGGTTTCTAACAGAATTTATATTATTAGGCATGGTCCTCTACTCTCCCAACACATGTAATATTATTTGAAAGGAAATGTGCTAAATTATTGGGGGGTCTAATTCATTGGGTAGACTAATTTTATAGAAATATCCTATAATGCTACACATAAGAGTATGTGAATTTGCTAATTAAATTCTGAATACTAGCTCTGAGCACAGATAAACCCAGGGCAAGCAGGAAGGGAACTCTGAGGTCTCTTTGAGTAGAGAGGAGGCAGGGCTGACGAAAGAAGTAAATAGGAGGCTTTTGTAGTCAGGCGAGTTAATAACACTGGAAAAGGGCTGTGCCCCAAGAAAAGGGGAACATGGAGCCCAGTACTAAATCCAGCTCTTGACTCGCAAACCTTGGGGGCTTTGGACTGGCTCTGAAAAGGGATATTTTAATTTTTTTTTTTGCTTTCTTCTTTTAAACTATTCTAAGTCGCTTCTTGGAGAAAGTCTCAGGCATTTTTAATAGGTGGTGCTGACCCAGTCAAAAAAGGAGTTAAGATAGCTCTGAGATAAGGAAAGATAGAGGATAAGGACTGAGATGGTATAATTTAGCATGCCTAGAGCGGACAACAATGGGGATTAAAATATACAAATATAAGAATGTTTTTGTATGAGGGAGAACAAATCAATGTCAACATTGCAAGTTGTTGAAAATGGGATGGTATACAGGGAAAAAAATACAATCAATGAAAACTAGGGTCTATAGTTAATGACACTGTATTATGCCTCCACTGAATGTAACAAAAGCAATATGCCAAAGCTAAATGTCAATAAGAGTGGGACATAAGGGAGGGGTGTGGGATTCTTGGTGTTTTTTTTCTTTTTGTTCCTTTTTCCTCTCTTCTTTACAGAATAATGGAAATATTCTCACATAGATTGTGATGGTGAATGCATAACTGTGTGATTATTCCTGGAACCACTGACTGTTTACTTAGGATGGATTGCATAGTGTGTGAATAAAATCTTTAAAAAATAAACAGAAAAATACAAATGCTGGAGAAAACGTGGAGAGAGATGTACCTATTCACTATAGGTAGGAAGTAGAATGGTGCGGCCCCTCTGGAGGGCAGTGTGGTGGTTCCACAGGAGGCTACATATATGTTTGCCATATGATCCTGCAACCCTTTATTAGGTATGCACTTGAAAGAATTGGGAAGAACTGAAAGCAGTGACATGAATGGCCATTTGCACACTGGTGTTTATGGTGGCAATATTCATGATTTGCAATGGATGTAGGTGGCCTACGGGTGTGACTGATGAATGGAAGGGTGAAATGGTGGTTTATGGGTACAATGGGATACTGTGTAGCTATAAGAAGGAATAAGTTGTGAGGCATTTAACTAGGTGAGGGAAGTATGTTGAGTGAAATAAGCCAGAAATGGAAAGGTAAATATTGTAATGCCTCACCAATATGGACTAGCTATAATGTGCAAATTCTTTCAAATTGAATTCTAGAGCACAGGTAAGGCTTATTGTAAAGGTTCCTAGATTGTAAGCAGTTAAAGCAGTCACATCTATTTATTCCTGAGTTTAAGTTATTTCTAAATTCTGAAATGCTGACTCTTTGTGCATAACCTGGTCCTTACCTGGAACTTTTATCTGTTTGACACTTGAGACTTAGAGCTATCTGAGTTCTGTAGCTATGAAGGGCAGCATTACCCCATACAGCAACTGTTACAAGGCTGAAAAAGAGATCAGATTCCCATTAGAGATATTAATGAAGCTGATTTAGTAGGACTAAGGTAAATCAGACTAAAAGTATTGGATTATATTGATTGTTTTAAACTTCAATTTCTGTGTGAGAACAAAAAAGAGGTATTTGGTACAAAATATATATATTTTCTGTAGCACACTAATTTAACTTGTATGGTCAGTATATTCAAACACTATAATTACATGGACCCTTGAATAGGGAGTGAGATCTTAATGGTTTTGTAGGTTAGTGTGATGCCCCAATACATCCCAGAGTATTCTTGGCAGAAAAAAAAGTTTTGCAAAGTCCCCAAAGGATTGGGGGAAAAAAGGTGGAAATACTAAACTTCCCACTTGGGGAATTCCTGATATTCTCAAAAGCAATGGGGACTACCAATTTAAACAGGCCAAGCCCTCGGTCTTGGGGCTTGTCTTTATGAAACTTCCTCCTGCAAAGGAGAAGCTTATAATTATGCCTAAGAGTCACCCCCCAGAGTAATATTATCATGTTGCTCACATGCGGCCTCTCAAGCCAACTCTGCAGGTGAACTCACTGCCCTCTCCCCTCTACATGGGACATGACTCCCAGGGGTGTTAACCTCCCTTACAATGTGGGACAAGACTCCCTAGATGAGCCGGGACCTGGCATTGTGGGTTTGAGAAAGCCTTCTTGACCAAAAGGGGGAAGAGAGAAATGAGACAAAATAAGTTTCAGACATTACAAATAGAGTCGAGGTCATTCTGGAGGGTATTCTTATGCATTCTATAGAATAACCTTTTTCAGTTTTTAGTGTTAGAATAGCTAGAAAGAAATGCCTGAAACTGTTAAACTGATACAGTAGTCTTGATTTCTGATGACTGAATAACTATAGCTTTTACAGTGTGATCATGTGATTGCAAAAACCTTGTGACCGACACTCCCTTTATCCAGTGTATAGATAGATGAGTAAGAAAATAAAGACAAAAAAATAAATAATGGGGGGGGGGCAAGGGATATGAGATATTCTGGGCAGTCTTTCTTTTCATTCTTTTTTTTTTTCTTGGAGTGATGTTCAAAAATTGATTGTAGTGATTAACCATTCCATTGATTGCACACTTTGGATTATACGGTATGTGAATATATCTCAGTAAAATTGCATTTAAAAAGTATCAAGCCCTTACAGGTTCACTTTGAAGAGGAAAAGGGAGAGTTATATTCAACATCTCTTTTGAACAAACATGCAAATCTTGGAGTTGGAATAAAAATAATAAAAATTACCATTTAATGAGCACTTGTAACATTACAGGTCTCATTTGACATTTTCATTTACATTCTCTTCATCCACACAACGGTGTGAAGAGGTATTATCACCACCAACTTTTAGTTAAGTGAAAGAAGTTCGGGAAGGTTAAAAAAAAAATCAAAAAGCAACTCAATAGTAAATGGGAGGAGTCAGCCTTTAAAGCTAAGCCTGCCTCACTGCAAAGCCTGTTTGAGAATAATTACACTCTATATACTACTGTTTAGAAGGATTGAAAAACAAAAAAAACAAAAACTAACATATCTAAAGTTCAGGAACATTGCATTCAGGAAATTTGAGGCCTGAGTTTATACTTCAGGTTACAGTTTTAAAGCTATCAATACCATAGTTTTGTTATAGTTCAGGGAAAGAAGGTATGTTTAAGTAATACATTTCCCAAGGAGGGATGCCAAGAATTTCCTGTTGAGGGGCAGAGTGAAGCATATCTTCTCTGGAAAGGCTGATGATCTCTGTTTCACACGTTAGGGAGAAGAGGTTATTAAATTGTGAGGGAACAGCAACGAAGGCTACTCAGAAGATGGCAAATCCTGGTCAAACACAGTTTAGGGGAGACCACCATGTGATGTTCTGAACAGCTGACATAGCTTTATTAAAGTATTTTTCTATTGTTTTTAGTTGATATGGTAAATCGAAGGCACATACTCGATAGCTGGTTTTGTCAACATAAAGAAATATATTTGAATAATATCTTTTAAAATATTTCAAATTTTTATTAAATATTTTTATTCAGTTTTAAGATCACAGTTAAAGTACTTTAGCATGTTATACACATGACTTACATGTGCAATTTTTAGAAATATCAAATTAAGTATAAGATTTTGAAGAAAGAAATGATATAAATGTGTATATTGACTTTTACTATACATACATCTAAGAAAGCAATAATTTTGTTGTACCATTAAGTGGAAATCATTTATTACATGGCATGTTTATATCAACTCTAAAGAGAACCAAGCCAATTTCTGGAAAAAAAAAAAGTGAGCGGTTCAATCATGCTGAATCTGTCAACAGACTTAAGACCTGGTCAAATGCAGCTATGGTTAGTTTTTGACATGTAAAGTAAGCAAAATTCAAACTGAGAAAAGTTCATCATCTGGCATGTGGAATCTCAGGTGATTTTTATTCAGCTTTTGACAAATTCCTGAGAGCCTTCTTTAGTGCTAATGAAATGAAAAAAAATGTTGCTGAGCTTTTACTGAGCTCCAGATTGCAAACACTTCCTACCTAGTTCTGCCGCTCTTAGAGCCCGAGGCACTAATGTGAGTGTCAGTGGACATGAGCCTGTCCCCTCTGGTGGGCTGCAAAGCGATATCAGTGTTAGTGAAACAGGACTGTTTCAGTGATTTAGGTTAGAGCCTGTGAGGTAAGATTTGCATTGTGGGAGGGTTTGGAGGCATTGAATTAGGTACTTGTTACTCAGTAACCAGTGCTGGCACAAGTTATAAGAAGTCTTTGGAAGGAGTAATAATGCTTACAATAATTTGTTCTGTGCATAAAAATCAATTTGACAGCAGGATCAATTTTGACCACTGACAGCAAAAGAAACAGTGGTCACAGAACTTTAAAGTACAAGGGTTCTTCTCTTGTTTTACTCCAAATCATAACATCAATGAATACAATTAGGCAAGAAGAGAAAACTTTTTTTTTTTTTAAGAAATGTGTGTTCATTTTACATTTTTGAAGGAAAGGGTAAGATGGGAGAGTATGAGGGGAGTCAGATAAATTTCTTTCTTGTTATTCACTCTTTTGTTAATTCTTTGTTCTTGAAAGGAGGAAGATAATGTCCCCAGGAAAAAGGGCAAAGTAATTTAACAAGGAGTATAATAACTTAGCTATAACTTCCAAACTAAAGCAAAGCAGTCCACTGAACCCTGATTACTTCACCAGACACATCTAGTAAGATGAACTGAACAACTGTTCTTTTAAAATGAGTATGATGTTAATCAAATAAGGTAATCTAACAAAACATGCTTAAACTCAGATAAAAACAAAATCCAAACCCAGCTCTTTTTGAGAATGCTTGCAGAATGAAAGTGATGTTGAACTAACATTTGTACACTTTTTATAAGGTGCAAAACAAAGTTGTACAGGGGGAGCAGCTAAATTTTAATTTCCACCTAGCAGTCACTCTGAATACTTTATAGGTCAAATGTAATAATAGCATTTGCTTCTACTGCCCATTTTCAGCAATACATTCTTCTCTCTGGAGAAGGTGGTTCGTGAAGTCAAAACACTGCAGCGGAAAATAGTGGCACCGAAGGTAGAAGCAAAAAAAAAAAGACACACCTTTGAGCCAGGACTTAATGAAATGAACTTTTAAAGCCGAGGTAGCCCATTAGGATTGGCCTTATGTGAGGGCTCTGTGGAGCAGTGCAGTCGAAGGTGAGCCTCCTCAACAGCATCGTGTACACCCCAAATGTCCCTTTTCAAATGATGACTCTGGGCCAACCACGTTTTCTTTCCTCTTGCCCCAATGAAGCAGCAGCGCTTCTCCTTTGTTGGATTGATGCCGGCCTTTAGCTGCTGGTCTTCAGAACACTTCTGACTCATACAGTAGTTTAACAGGCAACATGGTCCACTGCTTCACATTAATGCCAAATCAGGAACACAGATACTTGGTATTCCCTACCCCATCCCTATCTTATAAACAAAAAACATGTCATTCAATTTCCAGCATATTCCTATTCTGTAGCAATTTATAATTTGCTTGAGATTTTACATAGGTGCAAACAGTTCCATACGCTGAGCTAAAGACTGCAGAGTGCAAACAAAATTTTATATTACATAGGCAGGTTAGCATCTGACTTAAGAAAATGATAGGGATTAAACACTTTGGATTCTAAATACTAAACCAGTTTAGACGTTCCTTTTTGTTCAGTGTTCCATTGTTTTTTTTTGACCAATTTTAATGGCAGGAACTAGAATAATAGTGATGAGCTGGGAATTATTTCAGCATGGCTTTGGGATGTGACACTGGTAGACAGCTCATCTGAAAGAATTACATAAAAATATTTCTCAAGTCAGAGCACATTTGTGGGAAAAAGAATGTCAGGATAACAACAGTATGATTTATCATTTAAAAAAAGGGTTTTATGGAGTAACGCTTCTGATCCAAAAATGTGGGAAATAGTCTAATTTTGGGATAAGAACCTATATCTCCAATGTGGCTATGGGACATTTTTTCTTTTTCCAATCTCATATACAGTACCCAAATAAAAATGTATAGGATGTCTTACAGTATTTTTTTTTCACTCAGCTTCTTAGAGCTGCAGCTTCAGTTATGACAATATACTCTACACACTTCAAAATTACATAGGAAATACCCAGAATAACTAAATAAATAAAAAGCTAAAGAAAACTGGAATAGTACTGCATCTCCATCTGAGATTAAATCATACACTTCCAGCATCACAGAGAAGGGCTAGGACAAATTTTTTTCAAAAGATTTATATACAGGTTTGAATCCAGAAATTATGGTTAAAAGCATAAATATTGATAATTTCAACTAAATTCAGAATGGTTTTAAAAAGATATGATACAACAATTTAGAATAAAACAAAGCAGAAGAGCATCTTATTTTGGTTTGCTTGAGATATACATAAGGTGCAACAATTTTTTTCTCTTGAGGATGCTTGTGGGTCAAATGTTAGTATGGATGTTTGCTGGCTGATTAAAGTACACACCATAGCAATATGATTTTCCAAATTAAAAAAAAAAAAGAGAGAAATGACATGAAAATGATAATATGGGGGGAAAAAGAGCACTACATATTGGTCTGAAATATTTGTGCTAATAAATTTTGTTACCTGAAAATACCAACACCCCTCTCCAGCAGATTCAGGGCATGAGAAGCACTATTATTGAAATCAAGACTTCACTCAGAGAAACAAGGCAAGTGTCTAAAGAACTATAAAGCTTTGCAGGATTTCTGCTACTCTCTGTGCCTAATAGCTTAAAAATTAAGCATTTCTACAAAAAAGTTTTTTTTAAGTATCTGAAAACAGTCATATCCAGTAGGTTGCCCTCCCACCCCCACCCCTGCCTAAGGGAAAAGCCACTGAGGTTTAGGAAAAGCAGATCAAGTAAGATATTAATCACATAGAAAAAAGTAATCTTTTGTTTTGATTCTATTTTAAAAAAGGTCCCACGAATATATATACAGCAGTCTCTTAAGGAACTCTAGTGAAATGTAATTGGAGGACTGAAGGAGGGTGCTCTGGCAAAAATAGATCTAGTCTAATGTGTTCTCTAGGGTAACCAATTAGTACCATTGTCAAGGCGCATGTTCCACACCGTACAATTTTTGTTGTTGGTTCTGTTTTGGGCTTTTTTTTTTTTAACTAATATTTTTAAGTCACTGTTAGCAAGCAGTCCAAAAACTCCAACAGCCACCAACACTGGGACCCAGCAATTTTCAAGCATTCACTTTTTGTTTTGAAATCTAGAAAATATTAATAAAACAGCATCATAGTAAAAAATATTATGCTAAAATTCTGTGAGGGGGCTGCTCACCTGATTTATTTCTCTGTGAGTGGGATTATGCTTTAACCTCTGTTTTTACCCTTTTAACATTCCTTTTTCCTCCATCCCCACAATGAATATGCAGTTTTGAGGACACCATGCTAACACTCTACTGCCCTCCTTAACGTGCTTTGGAAAACAAAACAAAACTCTATTTTTTTTCTTTCAATCTTGTTAGTATGTTGTACATATTTTTCCAGCACCGAAACTGAAGTAATATCTACAACCATGAAAAGCTTAACCTAGTCAGTATTAATTGAGTCAATTTTTGTATGGCTATTAGGTCAAATTATGATTAAAAAAAATCATCATTACAATTCAGTCAAGTATAAATAAAGCTAGATAAAACCGTGTAAACTGCCACCATTTAGAGATCTAATTCAAAAGCTCTGAACTCAAACTAAACACTATCAAAATTCTGCCAGTTCGAAAACCAATAAAAATTATTGCTGGAATCCAATAATTAAAATTTGGTAGTTTGTGCTATGATGCAAGAGTAGGGAAATACTTTGTGCTATGGAACAAATACCCTGTAAAATCTGTAGCCTTAGACTAATTTTAATTTATCACTTTGAATCTGTTGCTAGGAAACAAGACTCTGTGAACATCAGGTGGTTAAGTCAATATGTTGAATGTTCTAAGCCAGTTAATCCACTTGGCACTGGCATATGTATGGTTGGTTTTATATTCAAAAGCAATGAAACACAGAAAGGAAACAGAAACTTGCAGGTGGATCTATGACTGAGAGTCCCACTCTGGTCAGGCATTTCTCCCTAATCATTTACTCAATACCTCTGAAACAAAACAAACTTGAAATGGCTCTAAAAACCTGCAGTGCCAATTAGGCCGTGCATAGCAATTTACAACCCATCCAGTCTGTCTATGATGGATGTAAAAGGTCTCTATCTCCAAGTCCACATGAAGTGAATGTCTTCAAAGTGTTCAGAATAGTGAAGTAATACTAAGGTCACTTCTGAAAAATATTTTTGTCTTTTTTTGTTTGTTTGTATGAACGATCCATTGGTCACTTAGACCCCTGTGTAAAAATAAAAGAATCCTCAAGGCATGAAAACATCTGTAATCTGTAATCTGCAGGACTCTTCCCCTGCCTGGGAAAATATTTGCCACAATTTGCCTCAAGCAAATTCTTCTTGGTCACTTGAGGCTAAGAAAAAAATTCAGCTTGTAAGAATTGTAATTTTTTTCTCTTTTTTTTTGCCAGCAAACTACCACTCTAGTGGCAAATATAAAAGTGCAGAATATATGGACCACGAGGCCGAGCATACACCGCTAACAATGGTACATCTATCTGCCTGCCCATGCCGCTCAGGAGTAGTCTCTGGACAAGGCTTTTTAATATTTATTCTACAATATAAATGTAGGTATAACCTATTATATAAACCATCTTAGAACTTAAATCTCCATGTACAAAAAAGACTAAGAATATCTAATAATAACTAGTGCAGTGCGTCAGTTTTTTTTTTGTGTGTGTGTGTTTTGTTTTGAAAGAATAACTAGGTAATATACGAAACTAGTTTCACACTCTCTGGTTGGTAAAAGAGACGCTGGATGAGCTACAGTAAAGGCAGCCTTTTACCAAGTTATCACCTATTACTGTTAAAAGCCTTCAATAGAAAGCAAAGCTCCAGGATTATTCTGTTTCTGCTCGTTATCAGACAAATAACATCACTCTCAAAGATTCTGGGGTTCAAAAGAACAAACTGGCCCAGGATGCTAACTCCTGCTTCAAGTGAATCTGGGCTGTGTAGGGCAACAAATACTTGTTTGCAGTCTATATTTTTCACCACATGGACTCACTAGCATCCTTCTGTAAAGACAAGGCTGGGATAGTAGGTAAAGCACAATGTTTTACAATTAAAGGGCGCTTCACTGGTCAGCGCAGGAAATAAGTACAGGAGCCTGCGGCATTTCTTTTGGCTGTCCATCATGGGTTAGTGGAGTCGCCCTCTGACCTCTGTAAAACAAGAGGAAGAAAAAAAAAAGAAAGAAATCACTTACTCAGAGTCAGTTATCAGAAACAGAGGATGATAAATAGCAAACAAAAGCTTTTTAATATCTTGTTTAACAACTACTATGGTTTATCATCACTAATGTTTAAATCAAAATTCGACAGGTTTTATCCTCCTACCTTATTCATCTTACTTACCTATTTCTCATCTGACTTAGAACATACCACACAACAAGATATTCTGACTCCAACTCACCTGCCCTTTTGTAGAGATGAAACATGAAGCAACCACAGATTTGGGGCAACTCTCTAAGAAGTGGGCTACTTTCAGTCAAGGGCTGTGGCTCCTGGCCCACAACTTTCCTCTGGATCCACTGACATTAATAATGACACCTTCCTTTCCTTGGTTTGAGCAAGAGGAAAAAGCTCCTATAATATTGATCATTCTGGGGCTCATTTCTTAAGATACACAATAATAAACTCAACTTAAAATTACTGCCATCAAAGTCATGGTCCCCTGAAGAGAAAAAGAGATGGACCGACTCTAAAAAAAAGGATGCAAGGAAAACAACGGAGGAAGAAACAATGAAATCCATCTAACTAAAGAAAAGTCTTGGACACATGTAGACAAGAGCATTTAGGGGAAGAATGTGAGCACTGACCATGACTATTAGATGGTAAGAAAGTCTAGTCTACAAGAGCCAAAATTAACCCATATGGAGGAAGAAATCCACAAAACTAGAAAATTCATGGAAATTTCCATCCTTTGGTTTGGAAATACGCCAAATACATCTGATTTTTCATTCAGGTTTTATATAATTGGAAGGGAAAATACACTCTTCAAGATAATGAAAAAATTGCTCAATATCCTAAGTCTTGGTAATTTCTACAGTTTTTCATAGGAATGGACATTTCCTTGACATTTGCTAGCAAATCTAGCAAGCCTAAACAAAGTTTACTTACTGCTCTGTCCGAAAATTGCCTAAATTGTGTTGCAATTATGCTTAAAATATGTGTAATAGCAGCAAAGTTTTTATTGACTTGACCTTTCAATATAATATCTTTTTCAGATTAGGGAGAACAAAAGGAGGTATTTCAAAATCCCAATAATATTGTCTATAACTACACTACTCCATAATAAACTTCTCTTTATGCTCCCCAAAGAAAAACAATGTAGATTAAGACATTTGGGGATTTCAGAATCTGATGGTCACTTATCACCAACCTAAGATATTAGGATTTTAGGAAAAAAAAAATCTCAGAATCAAACTTCTGGATGTGGATGCTACAAGTGTCAACTGTTCAACATTTTATCTCAAGAAATACGAAATTAAAATACTATTTTTCACCTTGACTATCTAGTGATACTGCAAAAGCCAAAAGAATTTTAGTAAATATTGGGAAAGAAAACATACAAAGGGGGGGGAAAAGGGTGAAAGATGAAAAGTACAATGTAAAAAAAAAGTGAGAAAGGCAGAAAAATAAATTGGGGCAAAAGCCCAAGTTAATCAATGGAAAAATGAAAAGAGGATAGGAGCCAAGTTTTGAGAGAGAGCTACAGGGCTGTAACTAACTGATAGTTCTAGTTCCCAGTGAAAGCTAGGACATGCCAGGTACTTGCTTAGGCAGCATGCTAGAGCAAAGACTGCAGAGTTAGAGAGACCAGAGCTCAAACTGATTCAGTCATGAATTAGCTGTGCGCTCCTGGTAAGTTAATTAACCCTCTGTGCCTCAGTTTCGTCATCATTAAATGGGCCTAAAAAAATTCTACCTGGCAGGGTTAATTTTCAGATTAAATTTAATGACCTTCCCCATTTAAAAACTCCTAGTAAATAAAACAAACTGCAGGCTCTCAACAAAGGTTTGTTCCAATTTCCTATTTTGTCAAATTGAATTCTACACTGAGTTTCCACACCTAAGAAGTTTTTAGTGTTGAGAGGTTCAAATGTTGTATTTCCATCCCTAATCCTTTTGGCCACCTTCTAAATTATGAACCCAAGTGATGCCTAAGTAATATGAATTCACTGTGCAACCAAGGGAATACATTAAGCCTAAAGGTAAAGGTCTGGCTGACAGGTCTGTTTCAACAGATAAGGACTAAAGTTAAAACTATGAATTCACCTGGGAGATCTATCCAGATTTTAAGAACACCAACCATTTATTTGCTAGACTGATTAAATAAATTCTAGTGTTTTTGCTAATGGGAAGTCAAAAAAGAACCTTAACTCACATCATTTTTCTTATGCCTACTACCTATCTTAGTTGTACTTCAAGCATTACACTTATTCCTTCACCTATTCATTTGTTCATTCAACCAAGAACTGTTTAAGGTGGCTGGGGACATAAGAATAAAATCAGCACTTTACTTTCAAAGCATTAAAAACATATAGGGGGCGGGCCGCGGTGGCTCAGCGGGCAAAGTGCTTGCCTGCTATGCCGGAGGACCTCGGTTCGATTCCCGGCCCCAGCCCATGTAACAAAAAAAAACGGAGAAACAGAATACAATAAAAACAAGAAAATGTTTAAAGATGTTTCCCTTTCTTCCTTCCTTCCTTCCTTCTATCCTTCCTTCCTTCTCTCTGTCTTTCCTTTAAAAAAAAAAAAAAAAAAAAAAAAAAACATATAGGGAGGATATACAAGCATCAAGAAGTAATTTACAACAATGTGGCAGCTGGTCTAGTAGAGGAATGTACACAGAGTGCAGGAGCAGCATGGAAAAGAGGAGCCTGGGGAATCGGAAGGATTTGAGAAAAGGACACAAGGACTAGTATTGGAGAGAAGACCAAGAGCTCACCAAAAAGGAGGCTGTACAAAGGCAAGAATTTGTTTTATCTAGAGAGGAACAAGTGATTTGATGGGACCGCAGGGTAGGAAGTGGCAGAGGTGTGGAGGGAGATGAAGAGTTATGTTGTCAGAAACAAGAATCATGGAATGCTGGGTAATAGAACAATGACGTCACCGTATCTGGCAGCAGTGAGAATGACCATAGGAAAGCCTTTTTTTGAACTCTTAATTATGATGCCCCATCTGAATTATAGATATACCCCATCTATAATTCATGGAGTGCCACTTAACATTTGGGCATATATTTTAAGTCTCCTTGTATGTGTACATGTTTGTCCTTCCTACTAGCTTTTAAGACTCCAAGAATGCTGGAGAAGTGTCTTGCGCATTATCTCCCTCAGAGCCACTAGCAGGGTTCACAGTACCTATCAGCATTCACTTGCTGTTGGGAACTTGCAGTGTACACATGAAAAGGAATGTGACTTATTGGACATATCTACCTGCGAGGAAGTACTAGAACCGTAATGTGACAGGTGAAGAGCAAGACGCACACAAAGCTTATGTCACGGCCTCCTAAACCCAGATGTGAAGGAGAATGGAGACACGCAGCTTCTATAAGTTATGCTAAGTTCCAAGCCCTTTTGTACTAAAGATTGAAAGTCTAAGAAAGAAGCTCAACTGTGGGTAATCCACCTTGAATAAAAATATGAAATACAAGAATTTACAAAAGAATTTTTTGCTGTCTCCAAAGACTCATTAAGTAGCAGAATGTCCAATTACACTTAGAAATTAATATACTTTCTGTGTGGTTTTACCAAAGAGCCTTCACATCTATAGCTTGTCTGAACCTAATAACTTTGTGATTCTTTGGGTATATTCATTATGCTTAATGTGAGATGAGAAAACTGAGGTCCAGAGAAATAGATTTCCTTGTATAGCAAATCAGAGACAGTTGAAGAAAAATTCAGGCCTTGTGTCCATTTGACACCATTATCCTCCTTGTGCTGAACCACACTGTCTTCTTATAGCCACTACCACCACTGCCACCAACACCAACCTCAATGGGGTAGTTTACCACGAGCCAGCCCTGGGCCGAGCACTTGCTACTTAGTGTGAATGGCAGTGATGAGTACCACTTATCCCCATTTTCTAGAGGAAAACATGGAGGTTAGAGAGGTTAATGATCTTATTCAAGATATCACAGTTTATAGGGGGCAGTTAGGACTCAAACCCAGGTCAGAGATCTGACTTCAAAGCCCCTACTTAATGATTAGATCATATTGCTTCCCTGTTCTTTCGGCTTTTCTATGGAAATGAAGCTTAGCCACAGAATGGTATGTTCCAAAAACCCCACTCAGCTGGCTATATATTTCCTCCTATGTTCCCACACTGCTAATTAGCACATAGACTTTTGCAAGCCCTCACATGAAGAAAAGTACTCATGAATCAAATCCAAGAACCTCAATGCACTGTAAAAATGTCACAAATCATATCAGAAAGGATGATTTAGGCTTTTATGTTGTTTTCTCCATCTATGTTCCTTGGAAGAGGGTAAAGTTAAGCAGGACCCCTTAGAACGTGAGGAAAATAAGGTTTTCCAGTACCAACCTGTGCACATTTTCCATGGCTGCCACTTCAGCCAGTGCAGCGAGGCTGAAGAAGGCAGACACAGAAGGCATATCTGGAGTACTGCTTCGCATCTCCTCAGCCTCGGTGCTATGTGAGCATTCATCGCCGCAGTCTATCTCAGTGGCTTTAAGGAGACTCCTCTGCAGTTGTTCCTTTGGTTTGTCATCTGTAATCAGAGAGAAATCTATCACAAGAGGAAGAGGACCACTGCGTTCTCTCCAGAGAAGAGACACACAAAAAACTCTGTGCCAGTGTGAAATGAGCTAACTTACTTTATGGTTCACATTACCGTCAATTGAACATTAAGACTTCTTCTTGAATTTTTTCTCCCAGGGGCAAAACTCTTTTATTAAGTTCAATTCCAACTGCTGGCAGTACTGCACCCTGAAGCTGAGCTGAAGAGAAGCTGTGCTTTATCTAAGGTCAGGGAATGTGGTCAGTCTTGGACTAAAATGGGCCTTGGCCAAAACAAAGTCCGAGGGACTTTTTCAGAGAGGACTGCAGATGGTGTAAAAGGCCTTCAGAAACTCAACTGTCTAAATATTTCTGATGAAGCCTTAGCTTATGTACTACTGTGGCAGCTTGAAGAACTGCTTTGCTGTGAAACCAACACTTAGAATTGCCTTAATCACTCCTGACATCCGTTGTTTTTATTTTTTGTTCTGAAGACTTAATGGAACAAAGGCAAAGGGCCATTTGGTATTTATAAACACATGGCTGAAAAGCTATGCAAATATACCTGCTGGAAATGTGTACCATTTCTTTGTTCTATTGTGTGGCTACTGTAGAGGAGGAGGAATTTTTATCATGGTATTTAAAACATTTTAAATAAAGCAAGCAATTGATAATGGCTGTAAATGTCACATATTAAGACATGAAAGTACTATGATGCTTTTCTCCATAAAAGTGAGTTTTTTTCTAAAATGTCTTTAAGTCTTCCTACAAATAAAAATGAGGCTATGACAATTTACAAAATGAAAATTAGAAAAGAGAATCCAGAGTGCAAAGGGAAGGAGAGGGGCCTCCTAGGCTAAAAACCAGGAAAATGAAATTTTAAGCCTCATCCTATTTTTACTTAGTTGAATGTAGTACTCAGACACAAAATTCCATCTCTTTGAAATCTCTTATATGACATCTCTTACATGACAGGGCAAATTTGGGGGACTTCAAGATGCCTTATGATTTTAACACTCTATATGCAAAATACAAGAAAAATTGAATAGAATTCACCAGTTGTCCTCTAATTCTAAACTCAGCAAAAAACTTTATCTCTACTAACACTTAAATTCATCCAAATCAGGTATTTATAAATACTCCCTCAAAACACCTTCATTGAAACGTTTTTTTTTTTTCCTTCTCTATTTATAAAAGGTCACTGTGGACTTAGATATTTATCTTAGTTTCTTGAAATTAGTTGGGGTGGAGGGAAGGATGCTTACTCCAGGGCTGCTAGAAAGGTTGAGTTGCTGCAAGGCAGAAAGGCTATGGCTAAGACCACCAACGCCTGGCTGTGCCTGGCCCTAAGGGGGCTGGGACTGCTGCTCAGAATCACCCATTGACCCCACTTCTTATCTAGGGCCCCTCAGTCAATTTTATCGGCACAGAGGCCAGCAACAGCAAATAGTCCACAGGTCACAAATGAAAATGGGGAAATTCACTAAAAGTTATTTGGTAAAGGAATGGCTCCTAAAAGTTAAGAAATCAAGGAACATTCTTAGGCTCTCATGTGGAATCAGTAGCTTAGAAGAAGTGCTGGATATTTTTTAAGGTTCCTTAATACACTGGTTTAAATACCTCATATTCTGGCCTGCAGTAGCTTGAATACTAAACCACAGAGAAATACTGAATTATCCAGTATTTTTAAAATTCTAGGCTCTTCAGGGATTTACTCACTCATAATTGTTTTTGCGCATGTTAAAAAAGGGAAGAAGGTAACAGTCCTAAATATTACCTTTTATTTCTAGGAATTCCAGATATGGTCTTGGAAAAAGAGCTATAATTTGAAAACATGGAATAAAGTATGCATTTAGGAATCTGAGGAGTATAAGTTCTCAAGGAGAGTCATCAGCCGGAAATGTCACTGCAACCAAACCCTTGGAACAACCTGTTTTTCAATGTGGGCCCACAGTTGGCTCATGGTCATTTTCTGGCCAATGTGGCCGTAATGCTCATCTGCTTAGCTCTGCCTAAGGCTTCCTCTTCTTACCCAAAGTGCCTCCTGCTGGTGATACCCGGCCATCTGCTGTCCTGACAAGGTGTGTGATCTTGGTTTTCCTTGCTTTTCTCTTTTGGCTGCCCACCAAGGGTTCTTGAGTTGTTGTTGGCTCTGGAGTGTTGGGAATAGATGGGGTATTTCTGACCTTATGAGCAGGCTCTGTGGTGTTTTTGTCTTCTGAAAATATGGCTGAAATAGGACAAACCATATTTAGTTACACACAAAGACACAAGGCGACAACACTGCTCTTGGAAGGAAACATTTCTAAATGTTCTGACTCATTCGGATGAAAAATTTACATTCAGGATTTTTAAGGTATTGATGGGAAAAAGAAAAAAAAAGACTGTCCATAACTTTTTTACTACTTTTTAATATTTTCATTAACAGGGGATTAAGATACCCCCTCCCCAGCCCTCCTTTAACAGAACACTGAACCAAGAGGCCACTGGAGCAAGATTTTTCTAAGTATTTGGATTTTATAGGTTGGTGGGAAGCACAGTGTCTGCAAATCTGAGTAAATCAAGACTCTTTTTGCCACGTGGTCTAGAAGGATGGTAAAAGGAGTTTCTTTTCTTCTGAAGACACTGAGATTAGATATGTGCTCATTAAATTTATAGTTATGGAATATTTATCTGCTTTCAATCACTAGACTGGACTGATCTAGAAAGAAACTTATGTTTGTGAGGGTTCTCTTTTATGCATAATGACCAAGTCAAAAAGGGGAGAGCAAACACTGGTGGAGTCAAGATGTAAATGAAACTCCCATTCACTAAGAGCTAGGACAAGCTGAATGTGCTTAGTGAGATAATTTTGTAAAGTACCACATGTCAACAGTGCTCGTGGAAACGTTAGTTTTAGGTACTCTAATTGTAATATTGATAAAACATTCAATAACATACTCTTGTACCCTGAGGATCCTAGTTCCAAGGG